>NW_026698179.1:0-275489 GCF_030435755.1 Ochotona princeps
CCACATGCGGGTTTCACATGCCACCAACTCCACATTCACAGACAACTTCAGCGCCAAAGCCGTTTTCAGATAGCCCTCAATACAAACGCTCTAGGCGCAAATATTGGTGTGAGAGCTAATTCAATCAAGGAAACACTGCATGTTGCTGAAGCGCATATTGAAGAAGAATCAGCCGAGTGGTTCTTGTGGCAGAACAACTCCATTTGGCTCACTAACTTCACACACCATCAGGCTTCCAAGCAGCTCTCAAGGAAACTCAGTTTTCACACTCTAGGCTTAAAGCCCTTTTGAGTGCCTAGGACTGAAATGAAGCTTGGTGAGCTTCCCACACAAACCAATGCTCCACATGCGGGTTTCACATGCCACCAACTCCACATTCACAGACAACTTCAGCGCCAAAGCCGTTTTCAGATAGCCCCTCAATACAATGGCTCTAGGCGCAGATATTGGTGTGAGAGCTAATTCAATCAAGGAAACACTGCATGTTGGTGAAGCGCATATGGAAGAAGAATCAGCCGAGTGGTTCTTGTTGGAGAACAACTCCATTTGGCTCACTAACTTCACACACCATCAGGCTACCAAGCAGCTCTCAAGGGGAAGTCAGTTTTCACACTCTAGGCTTAGTGCCCTTTGAGTTCATTATGTAGGAATGAACCTGGTAGACCTTCCCACACAAACCAATGCTGCACATGCGGGTTTCACATGCCACCAACTCCACATTCACAGACAACTTCAGCGCCAAAGCCGTTTTCAGATAGCCCTCAATGCAAAGGCTCTACGCACAAATATTGGTGTGAGAGCTAATTCAATCAAGGAAACACTGCATGTTGGTGAAGTGCATATTGAAGAAGAATCAGCCGAGTAGTTCTCGTGGGAGAACAACTCCATTTGGCTCACTAACTTCACACACCATCAGGCTTCCAAGCAGCTCTCAACGAAACTCAGTTTTCACACTCTAGGCTTAATGCCCTTTGAGTGCATTATGTAGGAATGAACCTGGTAGAGCATCCCACACAAACCAATGCTCCACATGTGGGTTTCACATGCCACCAACTCCACATTCACAGACAACTTCAGCGCCAAAGCTGTTTTCAGATAGCCCTCAATGCAAAGGCTCTAGGCGCAAATATTGGTGTGAGAGCTAATTCAATCAAGGAAACACTGCATGTTGGTGAAGCGCATATGGAAGAATATGAGCCAAGTGGGTCTTAAGGAAGAGCAACTCCATTTGGCTCACTAACTTCACACACCATCAGGCTTCCAAGCAGCTCTCAACGAACTCCGTTTTCACACTCTAGGCTTAATGCCCTTTGAGTGCCTAGGACTGAAATGAAGCTTGGTGAGCTTCCCACACAAACCAATGCTCCACATGCGGGTTTCACATGCCACCAACTCCACATTCACAGACAACTTCAGCGCCAAAGCCGTTTTCAGATAGCCCTCAATACAAACGATCTAGGCGCAAATATTGGTGTGAGAGCCTAATTCAATCAAGGAAACACTGCATGTTGCTGAAGCGCATATTGAAGAAGAATCAGCCGAGTGGTTCTTGTGGGAGAACAACTCCATTTGGCTCACTAACTTCACACACCCATCAGGCTTCCAAGCAGCTCTCAAGGAAACTCAGTTTTCACACTCTAGGCTTAAAGCCCTTTGAGTGCCTAGGACTGAAATGAAGCTTGGTGAGCTTCCCACACAAACCAATGCTCCACATGCGGGTTTCACATGCCACCAACTCCACATTCACAGACAACTTCAGCGCCAAAAGCCGTTTTCAGATAGCCCTCAATACAAACGCTCTAGGCGCAAATATTGGTGTGAGAGCTAATTCAATCAAGGAAACACTGCATGTTGGTGAAGCGCATATTGAAGAAGAATCAGCCGAGTGGTTCTTGTGGGAGAACAACTCCATTTGGCTCACTAACTTCCACACACCATCAGGCTTCCAAGCAGCTCTCAACGAAACTCCGTTTTCACACTCTAGGCTTAATGCCCTTTGAGTGCCTAGGACTGAAATGAAGCTTGGTGAGCTTCCCACACAAACCAATGCTCCACATGCGGGTTTCACATGCCACCAACTCCACATTCACAGACAACTTCAGCGCCAAAGCCGTTTTCAGATAGCCCTCAATACAATGGCTCTAGGCGCAGATATTGGTGTGAGAGCTAATTCAATCAAGGAAACACTGCATGTTGGGTGAAGCGCATATGGAAGAAGAATCAGCCGAGTGGTTCTTGTTGGAGAACAACTCCATTTGGTCTCACTAACTTCACACACCATCAGGCTACCAAGCAGCTCTCAAGGGAAGTCAGTTTTCACACTCTAGGCTTAGTGCCCTTTGAGTCCATTATGTAGGAATGAACCTGGTAGACCTTCCCACACAAACCAATGCTGCACATGCGGGTTTCCACATGCCACCAACTCCACATTCACAGACAACTTCAGCGCCAAAGCCGTTTTCAGATAGCCCTCAATGCAAAGGCTCTACGCACAAATATTGGTGTGAGAGCTAATTCAATCAAGGAAACACTGCATGTTGGTGAAGTGCATATTGAAGAAGAATCAGCCGAGTGGTTCTTGTTGGGAGAACAACTCCATTTGGCTCACTAACTTCACACACCATCAGGCTTCCAAGCAGCTCTCAACGAAACTCAGTTTCACACTCTAGGCTTAATGCCCCATTGAGTGCATTATGTAGGAATGAACCTGGTAGAGCATCCCACACAAACCAATGCTCCACATGCGGGTTTCACATGCCACCAACTCCACATTCACAGACAACTTCAGCGCCAAAGCCGTTTTCAGATAGCCCTCAATGCAAAGGCTCTAGGCGCAAATATTGGTGTGAGAGCTAATTCAATCAAGGAAACACTGCATGTTGGTGAAGCGCATATGGAAGAAGATCAGCCAAGTGGGTCTTGTGGAAGAGCAACTCCATTTGGCTCACTTAACTTCACACACCATCAGGCTACCAAGCAGCTCTCAACGAAACTCAGTTTTCACACTCTAGGCTTAAAGCCCTTTGAGTGCATTATGTAGGAATGAACCTGGTAGAGCATCCCACACAAACCAATGCTCCACATGTGGGTTTCACATGCGACCAACTCCACATTCACAGACAACTTCAGCGCCAAAGCCATTTTCATATAGCCCTCAATACAAAGGCTCTAGGCGCAAATATTGGTGTGAGAGCTAATTCAATCAAGGAAACACTGCATGTTGGTGAAGCGCATATTGAAGAAGAATCAGCCGAGTGGTTCTTGTGGGAGAACAACTCCATTTGGCTCACTAACTTCACACACCATCAGGCTTCCAAGCAGCTCTCAAGGAAACTCAATTTTCACACTCTAGGCTTAATGCCCTTTGAGTGCATTATGTAGGAATGAACCTGGTAGAGCATCCCACACAAACCAATGCTCCACATGCGGGTTTCACATGCCACCAAACTCCACATTCACAGACAACTTCAGCGCCAAAGCCGTTTTCAGATAGCCCTCAATACAAAGGCTCTAGGCGCAAATATTGGTGTGAGAGCTAATTCAATCAAGGAAACAATGCATGTTGGTGAAGCGCATATGGAAGAAGAATCAGCCAAGTGGTCTTGTAGGAGAACAACTCCATTTGGCTCACTAACTTCACACACCATCAGGCTTCCAAGCAGCTCTCAAGGAAACTTAGTTTTCACACTCTAGGCTTAATGCCCTTTGAGTGCCTAGGACTGAAATGAAGCTTGGTGAGCTTCCCACACAAACCAATGCTCCACATGCGGGTTTCACATGCCACCAACTCCACATTCACAGACAACTTCAGCGCCAAAGCCGTTTTCAGATAACCCTCAATACAAAGGCTCTAGGCTCAAATATTGTTGTGAGAGCTAATTCAATCAAGGAAACACTGCATGTTGGTGAAGCGCATATTGAAGAAGAATCAGCCGAGTGGTTCTTGTAGGAGAACAACTCCATTTGGCTCACTAACTTCACACACCATCAGGCTACCAAGCAGCTCTCAAGGGAAGTCAGTTTTCACACTCTAGGCTTAGTGCCCTTTGAGTTCATTATGTAGGAATGAACCTGGTAGAGCTTCCCACACAAACCAATGCTGCACATGCGGGTTTCACATGCCACCAACTCCACATTCACAGACAACTTCAGCGCCAAAGCCGTTTTCAGATAGCCCTCAATGCAAAGGCTCTACGCACAAATATTGGTGTGAGAGCTAATTCAATCAAGGAAAACACTGCATGTTGGTGAAGTGCATATTGAAGAAGAATCAGCCTAGTGGATTCTCGTGGGAGAACAACTCCATTTGGCTCACTAACTTCACACACCATCAGGCTTCCAAGCAGCTCTCAAGGAAACTCAGTTTTCACACTCTAGGCTTAATGCCCTTTGAGTGCATATGTAGGAATGAACCTGGTAGAGCATCCCACACAAACCAATGCTCCACATGTGGGTTTCACATGCCACCAACTCCACATTCACAGACAACTTCAGCGCCAAAGCCGTTTTCAGATAGCCCTCAATGCAAAGGCTCTACGCACAAATATTGGTGTGAGAGCTAATTCAATCAAGGAAACACTGCATGTTGGTGAAGTGCATATTGAAGAAGAATAAGCCGAGTGGTTCTCGTGGGCGAACAACTCCATTTGGCTCACTAACTTCACACACCATCAGGCTTCCAAGCAGCTCTCAACGAAACTCCGTTTTCACACTCTAGGCTTAATGCCCTTTGAGTGCCTAGGACTGAAATGAAGCTTGGTGAGCTTCCCACACAAACCAATGCTCCACATGCGGGTTTCACATGCCACCAACTCCACATTCACAGACAACTTCAGCGCCAAAGCCGTTTTCAGATAGCCCTCAATACAAAGGCTCTAGGCGCAAATATTGGTGTGAGAGCTAATTCAATCAAGGAAACACTGCATGTTGGTGAAGCGCATATTGAAGAAGAATCAGCCGAGTGGTTCTTGTGGGAGAACAACTCCATTTGGCTCACTAACTTCACACACCATCAGGCTTCCAAGCAGCTCTCAAGGAAACTCAGTTTTCACACTCTAGGCTTAAAGCCCTTTGAGTGCCTAGGACTGAAATGAAGCTTGGTGAGCTTCCCCACACAAACCAATGCTCCACATGCGGGTTTCACATGCCACCAACTCCACATTCACAGACAACTTCAGTGCCAAAGCCATTTTCAGATAGCCCTCAATACAATGGCTCTAGGCGCAGATATTGGTGTGAGAGCTAATTCAATCAAGGAAACACTGCATGTTGGTGAAGCGCATATGGAAGAAGAATCAGCTGAGTGGTTCTTGTTGGAGAACAACTCCATTTGGCTCACTAACTTCAACACACCATCAGGCTACCAAGCAGCTCTCAAGGGAACTCAGTTTTCACACTCTAGGCTTAATGCCCTTTGAGTTCATTATGTAGGAATGAACCTGGTAGACCTTCCCACACAAACCAATGCTGCACATGCGGGTTTCACATGCCACCAACTCCACATTCACAGACAACTTCAGCGCCAAAGCTGTTTTCAGATAGCCCTCAATGCAAAGGCTCTACGCACAAATATTGGTGTGAGAGCTAATTCAATCAAGGAAACACTGCATGTTGGTGAAGTGCATATTGAAGAAGAATCAGCCGAGTGGTTCTCGTGGGAGAACAACTCCATTTGGCTCACTAACTTCACACACCATCAGGCTTCCAAGCAGCTCTCAACGAAACTCAGTTTTCAAACTCTAGGCTTAATGCCCTTTGAGTGCATTATGTAGGAATGAACCTGGTAGAGCATCCCACACAAACCAATGCTCCACATGTGGGTTTCACATGCCACCAACTCCACATTCACAGACAACTTCAGCGCCAAAGCCGTTTTCAGATAGCCCTCAATGCAAAGGCTCTAGGCGCAAATATTGGTGTGAGAGCTAATTCAATCAAGGAAACACTGCATGTTGGTGAAGCGCATATGGAAGAAGATCAGCCAAGTGGGTCTTGTGGAAGAGCAACTCCATTTGGCTCACTAACTTCACACACCATCAGGCTACCAAGCAGCTCTCAACGAAAACTCAGTTTTCACACTCTAGGCTTAAAGCCCTTTGAGTGTCTAGGACTGAAATGAAGCTTGGTGAGCTTCCCACACAAACCAATGCTCCACATGCGGGTTTCACATGCCACCAACTCCACATTCACAGACAACTTCAGCGCCAAAGCCGTTTTCAGATAGCCCTCAATACAAAGGCTCTAGGCGCAAATTTTGGTGTGAGAGCTAATTCAATCAAGGAAACACTGCATGTTGGTGAAGCGCATATTTGAAGAAGAATCAGCCGAGTGGTTCTTGTGGGAAAACAACTCCATTTGGCTCACTAACTTCACCACACCATCAGGCTTCAAGCAGCTCTCAACGAAACTCAGTTTTCACACTCTAGGCTTAAAGCGCTTTGAGTGCATTATGTAGTAATGAACCTGGTAGAGCATCCCACACAAACCAATGCTGCACATGCGGGTTTCACATGCCACCAACTCCACATTCACAGACAACTTCAGCGCCAAAAGCCGTTTTCAGATAGCCCTCAATGCAAAGGCTCTAGGCGCAAATATTGGTGTGAGAGCTAATTCAATCAAGGAAACACTGCATGTTGGTGAAGCGCATATTGAAGAAGAATCAGCAAATTGGGGCTTGTGGGAGAACAACTCCATTTGGCTCACTAACTTCACACACCATCAGGCTTCCAAGCAGCTCTCAAGGAAACTCAGTTTTCACACTCTAGGCTTAAAGCCTTTTGAGTGCATTATGTAGGAATGAACCTGGTAGAGCATCCCACACAAACCAATGCTCCACATGCGGGTTTCACATGCCACCAACTCCATATTCACAGACAACTTCCTAGCACAAAGCCGTTTTCAGATAGCCCTCAATACAAAGGCTCTAGGCGCAAATATTGGTGTGAGAAGCTAATTCAATCAAGGAAACACTGCATGTTGGTGAAGCGCATATTGAAGAAGAATCAGCCGAGTGGTTCTTGTGGGAGAACAACTCCATTTGGCTCACTCACTTCACACACCATCAGGCTTCCAAGCAGCTCTCAAGGGAACTCAGTTTTCACACTCTAGGCTTAATGCTCTTTGAGTGCATTATGTAGGAATGAACCTGGTAGAGCATCCCCACACAAACCAATGCTCCACATGCGGGTTTCACATGCCACCAACTCCACGTTCACAAACAACTTCAACGCCAAAGCCGTTTTCAGATAGCCCTCAATACAAAACGCTCTAGGCGCAAATATTGGTGTGAGAGCTAATTCAATCAAGGAAACACTGCACGTTGGTGAAGCGCATATGGAAGAAGAATCAACCGCGTGGTTCTTGTGGGAGAACAACTCCATTTGGCTCACTAACTTCACACACCATCAGGCTACCAAGCAGCTCTCAAGGGAAGTCAGTTTTCACACTCTCGGCTTAATGCCCTTTGAGTGCATTATGTAGGAATGAACCTGGTAGAGTTTCCCACACAAACCAATGCTGCACATGCGGGTTTCACATGCCACCAACTCCACATTCACAAACCACTTCAGCGTCAAAGCAGTTTTCAGATAGCCCTCAATGCAAAGGCTCTAACGCACACAATATTGGTGTGAGAGCTAATTCAATCAAGGAAACACTGGCATGTTGGTGAAGCGCATATTGAAGAAGAATCAGCCGAGTGGTTCTTGTGGGAGAACAACTCCATTTGGCTCACTAACTTCACACACCATCAGGCTTCCAAGCAGCTCTCAAGGAAACTCAGTTTTCACACTCTAGGCTTAACGCCTTTTGAGTGCATTATGTAGGAATGAACCTGGTAGAGTCTTCCCACACAAACCAATGCTCCACATGCGGGTTTCACATGCCACCAACTCCACATTCACAGACATACTTCAGCGCCAAAGCCGTTTTCCAGATAGCCCTCAATACAAAGGCTCTAGGGCGCAAATATTGTTGTGAGAGCTAATTCAATCAAGGAAACAATTCACGTTGGTGAAGCGCATATGGAAGAAGAATCAACCGCGTGGTTCTTGTGGGAGAACAACTCCATTTGGCTCACTAACTTCACACACCATCAGGCTTCCAAGCAGCTCTCAAGGAAACTCAATTTTCACACTCTAGGCTTAATGCCCTTTGAGTGCCTAGGACTGAAATGAAGCTTGGTGAGATTCCACACAAACTAATGCTCCACATGCGGGTTTCACATGCCACCAACTCCACATTCACAGACAACTTCAGCGCCAAAGCTGTTTTCAGATAGCCCTCAATACAAAGGCTCTAGGCGCAAATATTGGTGTGAGGAGCTAATTCAATCAAGGGAAACACTGCATGTTGGTGAAGGGCATATTGAAGAAGAATCAGCAAATTGGGGCTTGTGGGAGAACAACTCCATTTGGCTCACTAACTTCACACACCATCAGGCTACCAGGCAGCTCTCAAGGGAACTCAGTTTTCACACTCTAGGGTTAGTGCCCTTTTAAAGTGCATTATTTAGGAATGAACCTGAAAGAGCTTCCCACACAAACCAATGCTCCACATGCGGGTTTCACATGCCACCAACTCCACATTCACAGACAACTTCAGCGCCAAAGCCATTTTCAGATAGCCCTCAATGCAAAGGCTCTAGGCGCAAATATTGGTGTGAGAGCTAATTCAATCAAGGAAACACTGCATGTTGGTGAAGCGCATATGGAAGAAGAATCAGCCAAGTGGTCTTGTGGGGAGAACAACTCCATTTGGCTCACTAACTTCACACACCATCAGGGCTTCCAAGCAGCTCTCAAGGAAACTCAGTTTTCACACTCTAGGCTTAATGCCCTTTGAGTGCCTAGGACTGAAATGAAGCTTGGTGAGCTTCCCACACAAACCAATGCTCCACATGCGGGTTTCACATGCCACCAACTCCACATTCACAGACAACTTCAGCGCCAAAGCCGTTTTGAGATAGCCCTCAATACAAAGGCTCTAGGCGCAAATATTTGTGTGAGAGCTAATTCAATCAAGGAAACACTGCATGTTGGTGAAGCGCATATTGAAGAAGAATCAGCCGAGTGGTTCTTGTTGGAGAACAACTCCATTTG
The DNA here is from genome assembly GCF_030435755.1 of Ochotona princeps. Classification (NCBI taxonomy): domain Eukaryota; kingdom Metazoa; phylum Chordata; class Mammalia; order Lagomorpha; family Ochotonidae; genus Ochotona; species Ochotona princeps. The sequence goes on from NW_026698179.1 coordinate 9,102, forward strand.
GCTCACTAACTTCACACACCATCAGGCTTCCAAGCAGCTCTCAAGGAAACTTAGTTTTCACACTCTAGGCTTAATGCCCTTTGAGTGCATTATGTAGGAATGAACCTGGTAGAGCATCCCACACAAACCAATGCTCCACATGCGGGGTTTCACATGCCACCAACTCCACATTCACAGACAACTTCAGCGCCAAAGCCGTTTTCAGATAGCCCTCAATACAAAGGCTCTAGGCGCAAATATTGGTGTGAGAGCTAATTCAATCAAGGAAACACTGCATGTTGGTGAAGCGCATATTGAAGAAGAATCAGCCGAGTGGTTCTTGTTGGAGAACAACTCCATTTGGCTCACTCACTTCACACACCATCAGGCTTCCAAGCAGCTCTCAACGAAACTCCGTTTTCACACTCTAGGCTTAAAGCCCTTTGAGTGCCTAGGACTGAAATGAAGCTTGGTGAACTTCCCACACAAAACAATGCTCCACATGCGGGTTTCACATGCCACCAACTCCACATTCACAGACAACTTCCTAGTCAAAGCCGTTTTCAGATAGCCCTCAATACACTGGCTCTAGGCGCAGATATTGGTGTGAGAGCTAATTCAATCAAGGAAACACTGCATGTTGGTGAAGCGCATATTGAAGAAGAATCAGCCGAGTGGTTCTTGTGGGAGAACAACTCCATTTGCCTCACTAACTTCACACACCATCAGGCTACCAAGCAGCTCTCAAGGGAACTCAGTTTTCACACTCTAGGCTTAGTGCCCTTTGAGTGCATTATGTAGGAATGAACCTGGTAGAGTTTCCCACACAAACCAATGCTGCACATGCGGGTTTCACATGCCACCAAATCCACATTCACAGACCACTTCAGCGTCAAAGCCGTTTTCAGATAGCCCTCAATGCAAAGGGCTCTAGGCGCAAATATTGGTGTGAGAGCTAATTCAATCAAGGAAACACTGCATGTTGGTGAAGTGCATATTGAAGAAGAATCAGCCGAGTGGTTCTTGTGGGAGAACAACTCCATTTGGCTCACGAACTTCACACACCATCAGGCTTCCAAGCAGCTCTCAAGGGAACTCAGTTTTCACAATCTAGGCTTAATGCTCTTGAGTGCATTATGTAGGAATGAACCTGGTAGAGCATCCCACACAAACCAATGCTCCACATGCGGGTTTCACATGCCACCAACCTCCATATACACAGACAACTTCGTAGCCAAAGCCGTTTTCAGATAGCCCTCAATACAAAGGCTCTAGGCGCAAATATTGGTGTGAGAGCTAATTCAATCAAGGAAACACTGCATGTTGGTGAAGCGCATATTGAAGAAGAATCAGCCGAGTGGTTCTTGTGGGAGAACAACTCCATTTGGCTCACTAACTTCACACACCATCAGGCTTCCAAGCAGCTCTCAACGAAACTCAGTTTTCACACTCTAGGCTTAACGCCTATTGAGTGCATTATGTGGGAATGAACCTGGTAGAGCATCCACACACAAACCAATGCTCCACATGCGGGTTTCACATGCCACCAACTCCACGTTCACAAACAACTTCAACGCCAAAGCCGTTTTCAGATAGCCCTCAATACAACAAGGCTCTAGGCGCAAATATTGGTGTGAGAGCTAATTCAATCAAGGAAACACTGCATGTTGGTGAAGCGCATATGGAAGAAGAATCAACCGCGTGGTTCTTGTTGGAGAACAACTCCATTTGGCTCACTAACTTCACACACCATCAGGCTTCCAAGCAGCTCTCAAGGAAACTCAGTTTTTCACACTCTAGGCTTAATGCCCTTTGAGTGCCTAGGACTGAAATGAAGCTTGGTGAGCTTCATACACAAACCAATGGTCCACTTGCGGGTTTCACATGCCACCAACTCCACATTCACAGACAACTTCAGCGGCCAAAGCCGTTTTGAGATAGCCCTCAATACAAAGGCTCTAGGCGCAAATATTGGTGTGAGAGCTAATTCAATCAAGGAAACACTGCATGTTGGTGAAGCGCATATTGAAGAAGAATCAGCCGAGTGGTTCTTGTGGGGGAACAACTCCATTTGGCTCACTAACTTCACACACCATCAGGCTTCCAAGCAGCTCTCAAGGAAACTCAATTTTCACACTCTAGGCTTAATGCCCTTTCAGTGCATTATGTAGGAATGAAGCTTGGTAGAGCATCCCACACAAACCAATGCTCCACATGCGGGTTTCATATGCCACCAACTCCACATTCACAAACAACTTCAGCGCCAAAGCCGTTTTCAGATAGCCCTCAATACAAAGGCTCTAGGCGCAAATTTTGGTCGTGAGAGCTAATTCAATCAAGGAAACACTGCATGTTGGTGAAGCGCATATTGAAGAAGAATCAGCCGAGTGGTTCTTGTGGGAGAACAACTCCATTTGGCTCACTAACTTCACACACCATCAGGCTTCCAAGCAGCTCTCAACGAAACTCAGTTTTCACACTCTAGGCTTAAAGCCCTTTGAGTGCATTATGTAGGAATGAACCTGGTAGAGCATCCCACACAAACCAATGCTGCACATGCGGGTTTCACATGCCACCAACTCCACATTCACAGACAACTTCAGCGCCAAAGCCGTTTTCAGATAGCCCTCAATACAAAGGCTCTAGGCTCAAATATTGGTGTGAGAGCTAATTCAATCAAGGAAACAATGCATGTTGGGTGAAGCGCATATGGAAGAAGAATCAGCCAAGTGGTCTTGTAGGAGAACAACTCCATTTGGCTCACTAACTTCACACACCATCAGGCTTCCAAGCAGCTCTCAACGAAACTCCGTTTTCACACTCTAGGCTTAATGCCCTTTGAGTGCCTAGGACTGAAATGAAGCTTGGTGAGCTTCCCACACAAACCAATGCTCCCACATGCGGGTTTCACATGCCACCAACTCCACATTCACAGACAACTTCAGCGCCAAAGCCGTTTTCAGATAGCCCTCAATACAAACGCTCTAGGCGCAAATATTGGTGTGAGAGCTAATTCAATCAAGGAAACACTGCATGTTGGTGAAGCGCATATTGAAGAAGAATCAGCCCCAGTGGTTCTTGTGGGAGAACAACTCCATTTGGCTCACTAACTTCACACACCATCAGGCTTCCAAGCAGCTCTCAAGGAAACTCAGTTTTCACACTCTAGGCTTAAAGCCTTTTGAGTGCCTAGGGACTGAAATGAAGCTTGGTGAGCTTCCCACACAAACCAATGCTCCACATGCGGGTTTCACATGCCACCCAACTCCACATTCACAGACAACTTCAGCGCCAAAGCCGTTTTCAGATAGCCCTCAATACAATGGCTCTAGGCGCAGATATTGGTGTGAGAGCTAATTCAATCAAGGAAACAGCTGCATGTTGGTGAAGCGCATATGGAAGAAGAATCAGCCGAGTGGTTCTTGTTGGAGAACAACTCCATTTGGCTCACTAACTTCACACACCATCAGGCTACCAAGCAGCTCTCAAGGGAAGTCAGTTTTCACACTCTAGGCTTAGTGCCCCTTTGAGTTCATTATGTAGGAATGAACCTGGTAGACCTTCCCACACAAACCAATGCTGCACATGCGGGTTTCACATGCCACCAACTCCACATTCACAGACAACTTCAGCGCCAAAGCCGTTTTCAGATAGCCCTCAATGCAAAGGCTCTACGCACAAATATTGGTGTGAGAGCTAATTCAATCAAGGAAACACTGCATGTTGGTGAAGTGGCATATTGAAGAAGAATCAGCCGAGTAGTTCTCGTGGGAGAACAACTCCATTTGGCTCACTAACTTCACACACCATCAGGCTTCCAAGCAGCTCTCAACGAAACTCAGTTTTCACACTCTAGGCTTAATGCCCTTTGAGTGCATTATGTAGGAATGAACCTGGTAGAGCATCCCACACAAACCAATGCTCCACATGTGGGTTTCACATGCCACCAACTCCACATTCACAGACAACCTTCAGCGCCAAAGCTGTTTTCAGATAGCCCTCAATGCAAAGGCTCTAGGCGCAAATATTGGTGTGAGAGCTAATTCAATCAAGGAAACACTGCATGTTGGTGAAGCGCATATGGAAGAAGATGAGCCAAGTGGTTCTTAAGGAAGAGCAACTCCATTTGGCTCACTAACTTCACACACCATCAGGCTTCCAAGCAGCTCTCAACGTAAACTCAGTTTTCACACTCTAGGCTTAATGCCCTTTGAGTGCCTAGGACTGAAATGAAGCTTGGTGAGCTTCCCACACAAACCAATGCTCCACATGCGGGTTTCACATGCCACCAACTCCACATTCACAGACAACTTCAGCGCCAAAGCCGTTTTCAGATAGCCCTCAATACAAAGGGCTCTAGGCGCAAATATTGGTGTGAGAGCTAATTCAATCAAGGAAACACTGCATGTTGGTGAAGCGCATTTTGAAGAAGAATCAGCCGAGTGGTTCTTGTGGGAGAACAACTCCATTTGGCTCACTAACTTCACACACCATCAGGCTTCCAAGCAGCTCTCAAGGAAACTCAGTTTTCACACTCTAGGCTTAACGCCTTTTGAGTGCATTGTGTAGGAATGAACCTGGTAGAGCATCCCACACAAACCAATGCTCCACATGCGGGTTTCACATGCCACCAACTCCACGTTCACAAACAACTTCAGCGCCAAAGCCGTTTTCAGATAGCCCTCAATATAAAGGCTCTAGGCGCAAATATTGGTGTGAGAGCTAATTCAATCAAGGAAACACTGCATGTTGGTGAAGCGCATATTGAAGAAGAATCAGCAAATTGGGGCTTGTGGGAGAACAACTCCATTTGGCTCACTAACTTCACACACCATCAGGCTTCCAAGCAGCTCTCAACGAAACTCAGTTTTCACACTCTAGGCTTAACGCCTTTTGAGTGCATTACGTAGGAATGAACCTGGTAGAGCATCCCACACAAACCAATGCTCCACATGCGGGTTTCACATGCCACCAACTCCATATTCACAGACAACTTCCTAGCCAAAGCCGTTTTCAGATAGCCCTCAATACAAAGGCTCTAGGCGCAAATATTGGTGTGAGAGCTAATTCAATCAAGGAAACACTGCATGTTGGTGAAGCGCATATTGAAGAAGAATCAGCCGAGTGGTTCTTGTGGGAGAACAACTCCATTTGGCTCACTAACTTCACACACCATCAGGCTTCCAAGCAGCTCTCAAGGGAACTCAGTTTTCACACTCTAGGCTTAATGCTCTTTGAGTGCATTATGTAGGAATGAACCTGGTAGAGCATCCCACACAAACCAATGCTCCACATGCGGGTTTCACATGCCACCAACTCCACGTTCACAAACAACTTCAACGCCAAAGCCGTTTTCAGATAGCCCTCAATACAAACGCTCTAGGCACAAATATTGGTGTGAGAGCTAATTCAATCAAGGAAACACTGCACGTTGGTGAAGCGCATATGGAAGAAGAATCAACCGCGTGGATCTTGTAGGAGAACAACTCCATTTGGCTCACTAACTTCACACACCATCAGGCTACCAAGCAGCTCTCAAGGGAACTCAGTTTTCACACTCTAGGCTTAATGCCCTTTGAGTGCATTATGTAGGAATGAACCTGGTAGAGTTTCCCACACAAACCAATGCTGCACATGCGGGTTTCACATGCCACCAACTCCACATTCACAAACCACTTCAGCGTCAAAGCCGTTTTCAGATAGCCCTCAATGCAAAGGCTCTAGGCGCAAATATTGGTGTGAGAGCTAATTCAATCAAGGAAACACTGCATGTTGGTGAAGCGCATATTGAAGAAGAATCAGCCGAGTGGTTCTTGTGGGAGAACAACTCCATTTGGCTCACTAACTTCACACACCATCAGGCTTCCAAGCAGCTCTCAAGGAAACTCAATTTTCACACTCTAGGCTTAATGCCCTTTGAGTGCCTAGGACTGAAATGAAGCTTGGTAAGATTCCCACACAAACTAATGCTCCACATGCGGGTTTCACATGCCACCAACTCCACATTCACAGACAACTTCAGCGCCAAAGCTGTTTTCAGATAGCCCTCAATACAAAGGCTCTAGGCGCAAATATTGGTGTGAGAGCTAATTCAATCAAGGAAACACTGCATGTTGGTGAAGGGCATATTGAAGAAGAATCAGCAAATTGGGGCTTGTGGGAGAACAACTCCATTTGGCTCACTAACTTCACACACCATCAGGCTACCAAGCAGCTCTCAAGTGAACTCAGTTTTCACACTCTAGGTTTAGTGCCCTTTTAAGTGCATTATTTAGGAATGAACCTGAAAGAGCTTCCCACACAAACCAATGCTCCACATGCGGGTTTCACATGCCACCAACTCCACATTCACAGACAACTTCAGAGCCAAAGCCATTTTCAGATAGCCCTCAATGCAAAGGGTCTAGGCGCAAATATTGGTGTGAGAGCTAATTCAATCAAGGAAACACTGCATGTTGGTGAAGCACATATGGAAGAAGAATCAGCCAAGTGGTCTTGTGGGAGAACAACTCCATTTGGCTCACTAACTTCACACACCATCAGGCTTCCAAGCAGCTCTCATGGAAACTCAGTTTTCACACTCTAGGCTTAATGCCCTTTGAGTGCCTAGGACTGAAATGAAGCTTGGTGAGCTTCCCACACAAACCAATGCTCCACATGCGGGTTTCACATGCCACCAACTCCACATTCACAGACAACTTCAGCGCCAAAGCCGTTTTGAGATAGCCCTCAATACAAAGGCTCTAGGCGCAAATATTTGTGTGAGAGCTAATTCAATCAAGGAAACACTGCATGTTGGTGAAGCGCATATTGAAGAAGAATCAGCCGAGTGGTTCTTGTTGGAGAACAACTCCATTTGGCTCACTAACTTCACACACCATCAGGCTTCCAAGCAGCTCTCAACGAAACTCCGTTTTCACACTCTAGGCTTAATGCCCTTTGAGTGCATTATGTAGGAATGAACCTGGTAGAGCATTCCACACAAAATAATGCTCCACATGCGGGTTTCACATGCCACCAACTCCACATTAACAGACAACTTCACCGCCAAAACCGTTTTCAGATAGCCCTCAATACAAAGGCTCTAGGCGCAAATATTGGTGTGAGAGCTAATTCAATCAAGGAAACACTGCATGTTGGTGAAGCGCATATTGAAGAAGAATCAGCCGAGTGGTTCTTGTGGGAGAACAACTCCATTTGGCTCCCTCACTTCACACACCATCAGGCTTCCAAGCAGCTCTCAACGAAACTCCGTTTTCACACTCTAGGCTTAAAGCCCTTTGAGTGCCTAGGACTGAAATGAAGCTTGGTGAACTTCCCACACAAACCAATGCTCCACATGCGGGTTTCACATGCCACCAACTCCACCTTCACAGACAACTTCAGCGCCAAAACCATTTTCAGATAGCCCTCAATGCAAAGGCTCTAGGCGCAAATATTGGTGTGAGAGCTAATTCAATCAAGGAAACACTGCATGTTGGTGAAACGCATATTGAAGAAGAATCAGCCGAGTGGTTCTTGTGGGAGAACAACTCCATTTAACTCACTAACTTCACACACCATCAGGCTTCCAAGCAGCTCTCAAGGAAACTCAGTTTTCACACTCTAGGCTTAATGCCCTTTGAGTGCCTAGGACTGAAAAGAATCTTGGTGAGCTTCCCACACAAACCAATGCTCCACATGCGGGTTTCACATGCCAACAACTCCACATTCACAGACAACTTCAGCGCCAAAGCCATTTTCAGATAGCCCTCAATACAATGTCTCTAGGCGCAAATATTGGTGTGAGAGCTAATTCAATCAAGGAAACACTGCATGTTGGTGAAGGGCATATTGAAGAAGAATCAGCCGAGTGGTTCTGGTGGGAGAACAACTCCATTTGGCTCACTAACTTCACTCACCATCAGGCTTCCAAGCAGCTCTGAAGGAAACTCAGTTTTCACACTCTAGGCTTAGTGCACTTTGAGTGCATTATGTAGGAATGAACCTGGTAGAGCTTCCCACACAAACCAATGCTCCACATGCGGGTTTCACATGCCACCAACTCCACATTCACAGACAACTTCAGCGCCAAAGCCGTTTTGAGATAACCCTCAATACAAAGGCTCTAGGCGCAAATATTGGTGTGAGAGCTAATTCAATCAAGGAAACACTGCATGTTGGTGAAGCGCATATTGAAGAAGAATCAGCCGAGTGGTTCTTGTGGGAGAACAACTCCATTTGGCTCACTAACTTCACACACCATCAGGCTTCCATGCAGCTCTCAACGAAACTCAGTCTTCACACTCTAGGCTTAATGCCCTTTGAGTGCCTAGGACTGAAATGAAGCTTGGTGAGCTTCCCACACAAACCAATGCTCCACATGCGGGTTTCACATGCCACCAACTCCACATTCACAGACAACTTCCTAGCCAAAGCCGTTTTCAGATAGCCCTCAATACAAAGGCTCTAGGCGCAAATATTGGTGTGAGAGCTAATTCAATCAAGGAAACACTGCATGTTGGTGAAGCGCATATTGAAGAAGAATCAGCCGAGTGGTTCTTGTGGGAGAACAACTCCATTTGGCTCACTAACTTCACACACCATCAGGCTTCCAAGCAGCTCTCAAGGAAACTCAATTTTCACACTCTAGGCTTAATGCCCTTTGAGTGCATTATGTAGGAATGAAAATGGTAGAGCATCCAACACAAACCAATGCTCCACATGCGGGTTTCACATGCCACCAACTCCATATTCACATACAACTTCCTAGCCAAAGCCGTTTTCAGATAGCCCTCAATACAAAGGCTCTAGGCGCAAATATTGGTGTGAGAGCTAATTCAATCAAGGAAACAATGCATGTTGGTGAAGCGCATATTGAAGAAGAATCAGCCGAGTGGTTCTTGTGGGAGAACAACTCCATTTGGCTCACTAACTTCACACACCATCAGGCTTCCAAGCAGCTCTCAACGAATCTCAGTTTTCACATTCTAGGCTTAATGCCCTTTGAGTGCCTAGGAGTGAAATGAAGCTTGGTGAGCTTCCCACACAAACCAATGCTCCACATGCGGGTTTCACATGCCACCAACTCCACATTCACAGACAACTTCAGCGCCAAAGCCGTTTTCAGATAGCCCTCAATGCAAAGGCTCTAGGCGCAAATATTGGTGTGAGAGCTAATTCAATCAAGGAAACACTGCATGTTGGTGAAGCGCATATTGAAGAAGAATCAGCCGAGTGGTGCTTGTGGGAGAACAACTCCATTTGGCTCACTAACTTCACACACCATCAGGCTTCCAAGCAGCTCTCAAGGAAACTCAGTTTTCACACTCTAGGCTTAACGCCTTTTGTGTGCATTATGTAGGAATGAACCTGGTAGAGCATCCCACACAAACCAATGCTCCACATGCGGGTTTCACATGCCACCAACTCCATATTCACAGACAACTTCAGCGCCAAAGCCGTTTTCAGATAGCCCTCAATACAAAGGCTCTAGGCGCAAATATTGGTGTGAGAGCTAATTCAATCAAGGAAACACTGCATGTTGGTGAAGCGCATATTGAAGAAGAATCAACCGAGTGGTTCTTGTGGGAGAACAACTCCATTTGGCTCACTAACTTCACACACCATCAGGCTTCCAAGCAGCTCTCAAGGAAACTCAGTTTTCACACTCTAGGCTTAACGCCTTTTGAGTGCATTATGTAGGAATGAACCTGGTAGAGCATCCCACACAAACCAATGCTCCACATGCGGGTTTCACATGCCACCAACTCCATATTCACAGACAACTTCCTAGCCAAAGCCGTTTTCAGATAGCCCTCAATACAAAGGCTCTAGGCGCAAGTATTGGTGTGAGAGCTAATTCAATCAAGGAAACACTGCATGTTGGTGAAGCGCATATTGAAGAAGAAGCAGCCGAGTGGTTCTTGTTGGAGAACAACTCCATTTGGCTCACTAACTTCACACACCATCAGGCTTCCATGCAGCTCTCAAAGGAACTCAGTTATCACACTCTAGGCTTAATGCTCTTTGAGTGCATTATGTAGGAATGAACCTGGTAGAGCATCATACACAAACCAATGCTCCACATGCGGGTTTCACATGCCAACAACTCCACGTTCACGAACAACTTCAACGCCAAAGCCGTTTTCAGATAGCCCTCAATAAAAAGGCTCTAGGCGCAAATATTGGTGTGAGAGCTAATTCAATCAAGGAAACACTGCACGTTGGTGAAGCGCATATGGAAGAAGAATCAACCGCGTGGTTCTTGTGGGAGAACAACTCCATTTGGCTCACTAACTTCACACACCATCAGGCTACCAAGCAGCTCTCAAGGAAACTCAGTTTTCACACTCTAGGCTTAATGCCCTTTGAGTGCATTATGTAGGAATGAACCTGGTAGAGTTTCCCACACAAACCAATGCTGCACATGCGGGTTTCACATGCCACCAACTCCACATTCACAAACCACTTCAGCGTCAAAGCCGTTTTCAGATAGCCCTCAATGCAAAGGCTCTAGGCGCAAATATTGGTTTGAGAGCTAATTCAATCAAGGAAACACTGCATGTTGGTGAAGCGCATATTGAAGAAGAATCAGCCGAGTGGTTCTTGTGGGAGAACAACTCCATTTGGCTCACTAACTTCAGACACCATCAGGCTTCCAAGCAGCTCTCAAGGAAACTCAGTTTTCACACTCTAGGCTTAACGCCTTTTGAGTGCATTATCTAGGAATGAACCTGGTAGAGCATCCCACACAAACCAATGCTCCACATGCGGGTTTCACATGCCACCAACTCCACGTTCACAAACAACTTCAGCGCAAAAGCCGTTTTCAGATAGCCCTCAATACAAAGGCTCTAGGCGCAAATATTGGTGTGAGAGCTAATTCAATCAAGGAAACAATTCACGTTGGTGAAGCGCATATGGAAGAAGAATCAACCGCGTGGTTCTTGTTGGAGAACAACTCCATTTGGCTCACTAACTTCACACACCATCAGGCTTCCAAGCAGCTCTCAAGGAAACTCAATTTTCACACTCTAGGCTTAATGCCCTTTGAGTGCCTAGGACTGAAATGAAGCTTGGTGAGATTCCCACATAAACTAATGCTCCACATGCGGGTTTCACATGCCACCAACTCCACATTCACAGACAACTTCAGCGCCAAAGCTGTTTTCAGATAGCCCTCAATACAAAGCCTCTAGGCGCAAATATTGGTGTGAGAGCTAATTCAATCAAGGAAACACTGCATGTTGGTGAAGGGCATATTGAAGAAGAATCAGCCAAGTGGTTCTTGTGGGAGAACAACTCAATTTGGCTCACTAGCTTCACACACCATCAGGCTACCAAGCAGCTCTCAAGGGAACTCAGTTTTCACACTCTAGGCTTAATGCCCTTTGAGTGCATTATGTAGGAATGAACCTGGTAGAGCATTCCACACAAACCAATGCTCCACATGCGGGTTTCACATGCCACCAACTCCACATTCACAGACAACTTCAGCGCCAAAGCCGTTTTCAGATAGCCCTCAATGCAAAGGCTCTAGGCGCAAATATTGGTGTGAGAGCTAATTCAATCAAGGAAACACTGCATGTTGGTGAAGTGCATATTGAAGAAGAATCAGCCGAGTGGTTCTTGTGGGAGAACAACTCCATTTGGCTCACTAACTTCACACACCATCAGGCTTCCAAGCAGCTCTCAACGAAACTCCGTTTTCACACTCTAGGCTTAAAGCCCTTTGAGTGCCTAGGACTGAAATGAAGCTTGGTGAACTTCCCACACAAAACAATGCTCCACATGCGGGTTTCACATGCCACCAACTCCACATTCACAGACAACTTCCTAGCCAAAGCCGTTTTCAGATAGCCCTCAATACAATGGCTCTAGGCGCAGATATTGGTGTGAGAGCTAATTCAATCAAGGAAACACTGCATGTTGGTGAAGCGCATATTGAAGAAGAATCAGCAGAGTGGTTCTTGTGGGAGAACAACTCCATTTGGCTCACTAACTTCACACACCATCAGGCTACCAAGCAGCTCTCAAGGGAACTCAGTTTTCACACTCTAGGCTTAATGCCCTTTGAGTGCCTAGGACTGAAATGAAGCTTGGTGAGCTTCCCACACAAACCAATACTGCACATGCGGGTATCACATGCCACCAACTCCACATTCACAGACACCTTCAGCGTCAAAGCCGTTTTCAGATAGCCCTCAATGCAAAGGCTCTAGGCGCAAATATTGGTGTGAGAGCTAATTCAATCAAGGAAACACTGCATGTTGGTGAAGCGCATATTGAAGAAGAATCAGCCGAGTGGTTCTTGTGGGGGAACAACTCCATTTGGCTCACTAACTTCACACACCATCAGGCTTCCAAGCAGCTCTCAAGGAAACTCAGTTTTCACACTCTAGGCTTAATGCCCTTTGAGTGCCTAGGACTGAAATGAAGCTTGGTGAGCTTTCCACACAAACTAATGCTCCACATGCGGGTTTCACATGCCACCAACTCCACATTCACAAACAACTTCAGCGCAAAAGCCGTTTTGAGATAGCCCTCAATACAAAGGCTCTAGGCGCAAATATTGGTGTGAGAGCTAATTCAATCAAGGAAACACTGCATGTTGGTGAAGCGCATATTGAAGAAGAATCAGCCGAGTGGTTCTTGTTGGAGAACAACTCCATTTGGCTCACTAACTTCACACACCATCAGGCTTCCAAGCAGCTCTCAAGGAAACTTAGTTTTCACACTCTAGGCTTAATGCCCTTTGAGTGCATTATGTAGGAATGAACCTGTTAGAGCATTCCACACAAACCAATGCTGCACATGCGGGTTTCACATGCCACCAACTCCACATTCACAGACAACTTCAGCGCCAAAGAAGTTTTCAGATAGCCCTCAATACAATGGCTCTAGGCGCAAATATTGGTGTGAGAGCTAACTCAATCAAGGAAACACTGAATGTTGGTGAAGCTCATGTTGAAGAAGAATCAGCCGAGTGGTTCTTGTGGGAGAACAACTCCATTTGGCTCACTAACTTCACACACCATCAGGCTTCCATGCAACTCTCAAGGAAACTCAGTTTTCACACTCCAGGCTAAATTCCCCTTGAGTGCCTAGGACTGAAATGAAGCTTGGTGAGCTTCCCACACAAACCAATGCTCCACATGCGGGTTTCACATGCCAACAACTCCACATTCACAGACAACTTCAGCGCCAAAACCATTTTCAGATAGCCCTCAATGCAAAGGCTCTAGGCGCAAATATTGGTGTGAGAGCTAATTCAATCAAGGAAACACTGCATGTTGGTGAAGCGCATATGGAAGAAGAATCAGCCTAGTGGTTCTTGTGGGAGAACAACTCCATTTGGCTCACTAACTTCAGACACCATCAGGCTTCCATGCAGCTCTCAACGAAACTCAGTTTTCACACTCTAGGCTTAATGCCCTTTGAGTGCCTAGGACTGAAATGAAGCTTGGTGAGCTTCCCTCACAAACCAATGCTCCACATGCGGGTTTCACATGCCACCAACTCCACATTCACAGACAACTTCAGTGCCAAAGCCGTTTTCAGATAGCCCTCCATACAATGTCTCTAGGCGCAAATATTGGTGTGAGAGCTAATTCAATCAAGGAAACACTGCATGTTGGTGAAGGGCATATTGAAGAAGAATCAGCCGAGTGGTTCTTGTGGGAGAACAACTCCATTTGGCTCACTAACTTCACACACCATCAGGCTTCCAAGCAGCTCTCAAGGGAACTCAGTTTTCACACTCTAGGCTTAGTGCACTTTGAGTGCATTATGTAGGAATGAACCTGGTAGAGCTTCCCACACAAACCAATGCTCCACATGCGGGTTTCACATGCCACCAACTCCACATTCACAGACAACTTCCTAGCCAAAGCCATTTTGAGATAGCCCTCAATGCAAAGGCTCTAGGCGCAAATATTGGTGTGAGAGCTAATTCAATCAAGGAAACACTGTATGTTGGTGAAGCGCATATTGAAGAAGAATCAGCAAATTGGGGCTTGTGGGAAAACAACTCCATTTGGCTCACTAACTTCACACACCATCAGGCTTCCATGCAGCTCTCAACGAAACTCAGTCTTCACACTCTAGGCTTAATGCCCTTTGAGTGCCTAGGACTGAAATGAAGCTTGCTGAGCTTCCCACACAAACCAATGCTCCACATGCGGGTTTCACATGCCACCAACTCCACCTTCACAGACAACTTCAGCGCCAAAACCATTTTCAGATAGCCCTCAATGCAAAGGCTCTAGGCGCAAATATTGGTGTGAGAGCTAATTCAATCAAGGAAACACTGCATGTTGGTGAAGCGCATATTGAAGAAGAATCAGCCGAGTGGTTCTTGTGGGAGAACAACTCCATTTGGCTCACTAACTTCACACACCATCAGGCTTCCAAGCAGCTCTCAAGGAAACTCAGTTTTCACACTCTAGGCTTAAAGCCCTTTGAGTGCCTAGGACTGAAAAGAAGCTTGGTGAGCTTCCCACACAAACCAATGCTCCACATGCGGGTTTCACATGCCAACAACTCCACATTCACAGACAACTTCAGCGCCAAAGCCGTTTTCAGATAGCCCTCAATACAATGTCTCTAGGCGCAAATATTGGTGTGAGAGCTAATTCAATCAAGGAAACACTGCATGTTGGTGAAGGGCATATTGAAGAAGAATCAGCCGAGTGGTTCTTGTGGGAGAACAACTCCATTTGGCTCACTAACTTCACACACCATCAGGCTTCCAAGCAGCTCTGAAGGAAACTCAGTTTTCACACTCTAGGCTTAGTGCACTTTGAGTGCATTATGTAGGAATGAACCTGGTAGAGCTTCCCACACAAACCAATGCTCCACATGCGGGTTTCACATGCCACCAACTCCACATTCACAGACAACTTCAGCGCCAAAGCCGTTTTGAGATAACCCTCAATACAAAGGCTCTAGGCGCAAATATTGGTGTGAGAGCTAATTCAATCAAGGAAACACTGCATGTTGGTGAAGCGCATATTGAAGAAGAATCAGCCGAGTGGTTCTTGTGGGAGAACAACTCCATTTGGCTCACTAACGTCACACACCATCAGGCTTCCAAGCAGCTCTCAAGGAAACTCAGTTTTCACACTTTAGGCTTAATGCCCTTTGAGTGCCTAGGACTGAAAAGAAGCTTGGTGAGCTTCCCACACAAACCAATGCTCCACATGCGGGTTTCACATGCCACCAACTCCACCTTCACAGACAACTTCAGCGCCAAAGCCATTTTCAGATAGCCCTCAATACAATGTCTCTAGGCGCAAATATTGGTGTGAGAGCTAATTCAATCAAGGAAACACTGCATGTTGGTGAAGGGCATATTGAAGAAGAATCAGCCGAGTGGTTCTTGTGGGAGAACAACTCCATTTGGCTCACGAACTTCACACACCATCAGGCTTCCAAGCAGCTCTGAAGGAAACTCAGTTTTCACACTCTAGGCTTAGTGCACTTTGAGTGCATTATGTAGGAATGAACCTGGTAGAGCTTCCCACACAAACCAATGCTCCACATGCGGGTTTCTTATGCCACCAACTCCACATTCACAAACAACTTCAGCGCCAAAGCCGTTTTCAGATAGCCCTCAATACAAAGGCTCTAGGCGCAAATATTGGTGTGAGAGCTAATTCAATCAAGGAAACACTGTATGTTGGTGAAGCGCATATTGAAGAAGAATCAGCAAATTGGGGCTTGTGGGAGAACAACTCCATTTGGCTCACTAACTTCACACACCATCAGGCTTCCATGCAGCTCTCAACGAAACTCAGTCTTCACACTTTAGTCTTAATGCCCTTTGAGTGCCTAGGACTGAAATGAAGCTTGGTGAGCTTCCCACACAAACCAATGCTCCACATGCGGGTTTCACATGCCAACAACTCCACATTCACAGACAACTTCAGCGCCAAAACCATTTTCAGATAGCCCTCAATGCAAAGGCTCTAGGCGCAAATATTGGTGTGAGAGCTAATTCAATCAAGGAAACACTGCATGTTGGTGAAGCGCATATGGAAGAAGAATCAGCCTAGTGGTTCTTGTGGGAGAACAACTCCATTTGGCTCACTAACTTCAGACACCATCAGGCTTCCATGCAGCTCTCAACGAAACTCAGTTTTCACACTCTAGGCTTAATGCCCTTTGAGTGCCTAGGACTGAAATGAAGCTTGGTGAGCTTCCCTCACAAACCAATGCTCCACATGCGGGTTTCACATGCCACCAACTCCACATTCACAGACAACTTCAGTGCCAAAGCCGTTTTCAGATAGTTCTCCATACAATGTCTCTAGGCGCAAATATTGGTGTGAGAGCTAATTCAATCAAGGAAACACTGCATGTTGGTGAAGGGCATATTGAAGAAGAATCAGCCGAGTGGTTCTTGTGGGAGAACAACTCCATTTGGCTCACTAACTTCACACACCATCAGGCTTCCAAGCAGCTCTCAAGGGAACTCAGTTTTCACACTCTAGGCTTAGTGCACTTTGAGTGCATTATGTAGGAATGAACCTGGTAGAGCTTCCCACACAAACCAATGCTCCACATGCGGGTTTCACATGCCACCAACTCCACATTTACAGACAACTTCAGCGCCAAAGCCGTTTTGAGATAACCCTCAATACAAAGGCTCTAGGCGCAAATATTGGTGTGAGAGCTAATTCAATCAAGGAAACACTGCATGTTGGTGAAGCACATATTGAAGAAGAATCAGCAAATTGGGGCTTGTGGGAGAACAACTCCATTTGGCTCACTAACTTCACACACCATCAAGCTTCCAAGCAGCTCTCAAGGAAACTCAGTTTTCACACTTTAGGCTTAATGCCCTTTCAGTGCCTAGGACTGAAAAGATGCTTGGTGAGCTTCCCACACAAACCAATGCTCCACATGCGGGTTTCACATGCCAACAACTCCACATTCACAGACAACGTCAGCGCCAAAGCCATTTTCAGATAGCCCTCAATACAATGTCTCTAGGCGCAAATATTGGTGTGAGAGCTAATTCAATCAAGGAAACACTGCATGTTGGTGAAGGGCATATTGAAGAAGAATCAGCCGAGTGGTTTTTGTGGGAGAACAACTCCATTTGGGTCACTAACTTCACACACCATCAGGCTTCCAAGCAGCTCTCAAGGAAACTCAGTTTTCACACTCTAGGCTTAGTGCACTTTGAGTGCATTATGTAGGAATGAACGTGGTAGAGCTTCCCACACAAACCAATGCTCCACAAGCGGGTTTCACATGCCACCAACTCCACATTCACAGACAACTTCAGCGCCAAAGCCGTTTTGAGACAACCCTCAATACAAAAGCTCTAGGCGCAAATATTGGTGTGAGAGCTAATTCAATCAAGGAAACACTGCATGTTGGTGAAGCGCATATTGAAGAAGAATCAGCCGAGTGGTTCTTGTGGGGGAACAACTCCATTTGGCTCACTAACTTCACACACCATCAGGCTTCCAAGCAGCTCTCAATGAAACTCAATTTTCACACTCTAGGCTTAATGCCCTTTGAGTGCATTATGTAGGAATGAAGCTTGGTAGAGCATCCCACACAAACCAATGCTCCACATGCGGGTTTCTTATGCCACCAACTCCACATTCACAAACAATTTCAGCGCCAAAGCCGTTTTCAGATAGCCCTCAATACAAAGGCTCTAGGCGCAAATATTAGTGTGAGAGCTAATTCAATCAAGGAAACACTGTATGTTGGTGAAGCGCATATTGAAGAAGAATCAGCAAATTGGGGCTTGTGGGAGAACAACTCCATTTGGCTCACTAACTTCACACACCATCAGGCTTCCATGCAGCTCTCAACGAAACTCAGTCTTCACACTTTAGGCTTAATGCCCTTTGAGTGCCTAGGACTGAAATGAAGCTTGGTGAGCTTCCCACACAAACCAATGCTCCACATGCGGGTTTCACATGCCAACAACTCCACATTCACAGACAACATCAGCACCAAAACCATTTTCAGATAGCCCTCAATGCAAAGGCTCTAGGCGCAAATATTGGTGTGAGAGCTAATTCAATCAAGGAAACACTGCGTATTGGTGAAGCGCATATTGAAGAAGAATCAGCCGAGTGGTTCTTGTGGGAGAACAACTCCATTTGGCTCACGAACTTCACACATCATCAGGCTTCCAAGCAGCTCTGAAGGAAACTCAGTTTTCACACTCTAGGCTTAATGCCCTTTGAGTGCCTAGGACTGAAATGAAGCTTGGTGAGCTTCCCACACAAACCAATGCTGCACATGCGGGTTTCACATGCCACCAACTCCACATTCACAAACAACTTCAGCGACAAAGCCGTTTTCAGATAGCCCTCAATGCAAAGGCTCTAGGCGCAAATATTGGTGTGAGAGCTAATTCAATCAAGGAAACACTACATGTTGTTGAAGCGCATATTGAAGAAGAATCAGCAAATTGGGGCTTGTGGGAGAACATCTCCATTTGGCTCACTAACTTCACACACCATCAGGCTTCCCTGCAGCTCTCAACGAAACTCAGTCTTCACACTTTAGGCTTAATGCCCTTTGAGTGCCTAGGACTGAAATGAAGCTTGGTGAGCTTCCCACACAAACCAATGCTCCACATGCGGGTTTCACATGCCACCAACAACACCTTCACAGACAACTTCAGCGCCAAAACCATTTTCAGATAGCCCTCAATACAAAGGCTCTAGGCGCAAATATTGGTGTGAGAGCTAATTTAATCAAGGAAACACTGCATGTTGGTGAAGCGCATATTGAAGAAGAATCAGCCGAGTGGTTCTTGTGGGAGAACAACTACATTTGGCTCACTAACTTCACACACCATCAGGCTTCCAAGCAGCTCTCAAGGAAACTCAGTTTTCACACTCTAGGCTTAGTGCCCTTTGAGTGCATTATGTAGGAATGAACCTGGTAGAGCTTCCCACACAAACCAATGCTGCACATGCGGGTTTCACATGCCACCAACTCCACATTCACAGACAACTTCAGCGCCAAAGCCGTTTTCAGATAGCCCTTAATGCAAAGGCTCTAGGCGCAAATATTGGTGTGAGAGCTAATTCAATCAAGGAAACACTGCATGTTGGTGAAGCACATATTGAAGAAGAATCAGCCGAGTAGTTCTTGTGGGAGAACAACTCCATTTGGCTCACTAACTTCACACACCATCAGGCTTCCAAGCAGCTCTCAAGGGAACTCAGTTTTCACACTCTAGGCTTAATGCCCTTTGAGTGCCTAGGACTGAAATGAAGCTTGGTGAGCTTCCCACACAAACCAATGCTCCACATGCGGGTTTCACATGCCACCAACTCCACATTCACAGACAACTTCAGCGCCAAAGCCATTTTCAGATAGCCCTCAATACAATGGCTCTAGGCGCAAATATTGGTGTGAGAGCTAATTCAATCAAGGAAACACTGCATGTTGGTGAAGCGCATATTGAAGAAGAATCAGCCGAGCGGTTCTTGTGGGAGAACAACTCCATTTGGCTCACTAACTTCACACACCATCAGGCTTCCAAGCAGCTCTCAAGGAAACTCAGTTTTCACACTCTAGGCTTAATTACCTTTGAGTGCATTATGTAGGAATGAACCTGGTAGAGCATCCCACACAAACCAATGCTCCACATGCGCGTTTCACACGCCACCAATTCCACATTCACAGACAACTTCAGCGCCAAAGCCGTTTTCAGATAGCCCTCAATACAAAGGCTCTAGGCGCAAATATTGGTGTGAGAGCTAATTCAATCAAGGAAACACTGCATGTTGGTTGTAGCGCTTCCCTGGCCAGCAGGGAATAAAACGCAGACACCGAAGTCCTTCTCTGATCACACCTTATTGGAGCGCTGCTTGATTGAGGGTAAGATGGCGGTGAGGGGCCCAGGGAGAGCAAAGCGGATGGCTTATATACATCTCTATGATAGGCGTGTCTGTGGCTCAGTGACTGGTCGTGATAGGACAGTGAGTGCTTACTTGTCAGATTGGGATAGGTCGCTGCTGTTGCCAGGCAAACTAGGGCAGGAAGCTACGTCAGGGCAGAGTTGTTTACTCTGTGCCTGTCGCCATCTTGTAATGGCGACTGACTGTGCTCAGCAATTCCCCCTTTTATTTTTTCTATGATACAGCAAAGGTATGGCTCAGTGACTGTGCCTGTCTTAGGTCATCTGACCTCCCGTCAGGTCCTTACCCATCATGGGAAGCTTAGGCAGATAGTAAGGCCTAACTCCTGTCTTAGGTTGGTACCTGACTGGGTCAGAGGTTGCCCGTCATTGACTACCAGCCCTGGCTACTGTATAGGTGAGAACCAGAATTGAGGGTCTTGAGACTACCGATCCCTATCGGGTGCAATGGCTTAAAAGCCTCCGAGTGCAAGGGCATCAGGTAGGGTCTCATCATTCTCCTCTGAGCAAACTGATCCAGACTTGGGGGGAAGCGCCTGCCTCCATAGCTGCCAAGGCTCGAACGATGGCAACCTTGTCCCGCCTAACACTTCGCCAGATCCTACAGACCAAAAACAGAGCCAAGACAATGCCTCTGAGGCAAAATACTGCAAGCATTCCTACTCCATCCCACTCCTTAAAATAGGAGAAGGTGTCCCAGATCCATTCGGTAAAATCTTGAAGGGTCACAACTTCAGCTCGGGTGGCATAGATGGTTACAATCTTTCCGAAGCAGTCAGTGTATAAATTATCAAACAGAACATTCCAACTCCCATACAAATAAACCAAAAAGCTTCTCTATAAATTAGCTGCAAATTGGAAACTGAGAGTTCCTCAGATAATATGTCCACCTGTTCTTAGCTCAAGTCCACTCATATGTTCATAATTAGCAAGCCAGTCCAAACATGTTGGTTAAACTGCTCCTGTGTCTGAAGAACCATAGAGGGCTGCTTAGTCATAGTCGCCAATACAGCAGTCATTAGGGCCACAATGGCCATGGCGTCAGTAGCGGCAGCTGTAGCTATTGCTGTCACAGTGGCAGCGGTAACCCCGAAGTCGTGCTCTGGTCACAGGAGGACTGACAGGTCTTCTTTAACTGCCGCTGGTCTGGAAAAATAGGTGGGCACGCACATCACCACAGCCAGGGGGTGCTCGGTTGTATTCCAATTTTCTGAAAAAGAGCAATCTGTTCCACAAGTTAAGTGAATCCCTACCTAACCAGCATTATTAACAAAAAGATAAAACTCTATGGTGCTTTTGTTACCATGATCAGAAACCAAGTGGGACATTCTGAAGGCTTTTAAACTGAAAATAAACTATGGCAGCTGGGTAAGATCAGCAATTGAGCTATCCTATCCCTGGGGGAAGAGGCCATTGGTTATTGGCTCTCCTTAAGTCTTCTCCCAAGTGTTCCCACTGTGGCACATTAAGGACCCTCTTCTAAGGTGGTGAGAGAGATTTTCACCAGGCCTTGCCACACAGGGGAGCTGTTTTCTTCACACCTTTGTGTCATCCACACCTACTGCACAGACCCCAGCATCTCCCCTTTTTATATTATTGAGCAGAAGGATGCGCAGTTCTCTGCGAGTGGCTCGAATCATGGAGCTCAAACGCCGGAAGATGACTGTTTTTGTAGCAACATGAGTTTGCCATGGTTGTTCAGATGGTTTACAAGTATAGATAGAGGAGAATACAAAATGGATTATGATTAAGATCTTACCAAGATGACAAGGGAATATCTCAGTCATGTACATCTGCTTTTTCAAATAATATTCCTGTAACAAAAACTTCAAAAATCAATTAAAAGTATAGCATTTCCTAACCGGTAAACACAAACAATATGATAACAACTAAAAAACCAGCATAAAACTAAGATCTACTGTATATCTATATTTCATGTGGTATCAAGGAACACTGAAGCCAAACAGCAGACACACACACACACACACACACACACACACACACACACATTTTTTTACATACTATAGAGGACTATAAGTAAAATTTCAAACAATTTTGACAAAAGACGTACAGAAAGACAGACATAGGTGGCCACCACACTCACTCAATTTTAAAAATCTAACGGGCCATAACGATGTCTTGTATGGACCCTGACTCAAGAAGTCATGTTATATCCAACCCTCTTGAGTCCCAGATGAGTACTCAAAGCAAGCAAATTTGGATGATGAGATACCTATTTATTGGCAAAGGTCAGTGTAGATCCTGTGAGCCAGGAAGCCAGGACTGGCAGTGGGGCCGTGTTAATCATCACGGTGGCCTCCCCAGACTACCGAGCCAGGCTCTAAGACACAGGATGGCCACTATCCTCCAACTGAGGCCTCCAAAATGTTACAACGTGCATGAGAGATCATGTCAGATAAATCTAAGATTTATTAAGGAGTCTTTCCAAACCAAGCTTGGTGATAGCAATACTCATTAATATTTAGTAAGTAAAAACTCTACAACGATAATTCAGTCTGAATAGAAACCTTGCAAGAAAAATTTGGTCATTACTGAAGATCCTAATTCAATTATTCTAGCAATATAAATTAGCTTAAAAGATATGCAGTTAACAACCTGGACATATTTACAAAACTATAACTATTTACCCTTTTCTTGCTTTTTGGCCTGCTTTACATTGTTGTGAAGCATTCCCTGTCCTAGAACTTTTGGAAATACAGAAATTTGAATTAAACTTCTGTGAAAAAAAATTTTTTTTTGTAATAGTATTTTGATATGATAAAATTTTGCTCTACTTGGCATCTGAGAGCATCTTTAATACAATCCAAAAGCCTACTCAGTTATTGTATCTATGAAATGAAATTTCTGAATTATTTAAATGCCGGGGCTAATAATATCTAGTTAAAATAAGATCTCTTTATATAACACAATATAGATTAGGTTTAATTATTGACATTAAGTGATCACTTAAGTACCTATAAAATAAATACACAACTTTTATCAATCTTAAGCAATATGAACATACTGTAAGGCAGAAAATACAAGTATCACCTTGATACCTCGATATAGAATCTTATCATATTCTGAGACACTTCAGCAAAGTCAGGTCTGGAGTTCGCCGGAGCTAACTAGAAAAATTTAATCATTAGGTAGATAAAAATATTTATGAGAAGATGTTATAATACCATGTGATTTTAAAACTTTGTTGCTATAACAGATGATCAGATTCCATGCATCAAGGATGAATATTTTAGAAAATGCTGCAAACAGTGTGTAGAGAATATGATTAATTATATTGAATATAAATCATACAGGATGTATTCCTTGCACAACCTTCATGGCTATCCTATCCCTTCTTCAACAAACTTTATCCTGTCAATATTTTGTCCTCTTCAGTGCTGCAGTCTAACATAGCTATTCTCCTATAGGACAGAATATTTTACAAGCCATGCCCTTTTTTTTTTTTTCATCCAAGAACTTTCCTCTACAACCTTTTTCATCAAGAACACATTTGTATACTTGAATTTATTCTTTATTTAAATAGCAGATAAAAGTATATGGTGCATCCCATACCTGGAAAAATTTTAACAGTGAATTAGATGTTACTTTTATACCAGTTCATATTGGGGTAAATGTTACACTTTTAAAGCAATGCCTCAAATAATACCTTGAGAGTTATATTTGTAAAATTTGAAAATTCAAGATAAAAATTTAACAGAGTTAAAAAAAAGGTGTTAATTTTGCATAGATATTGTTTATGAAATACAAGAAGTTAAGTATTCTTCTATGGCCCAGTTTAGTTTAATCTCCTATACCCACAATGGCCAATAGTGCTATTTGTATTATCTCATCCTTGGATATTAAATAAGTAAGCTGTTTAAAGCTATGAGGGAAAATTATTATTTACATCCTTACCAAAAAAGCTGTTTATTGCTACGAAATCTTTTTATAATTAAAATGGAGAACAAAGCACAATAAGAAGTAATAACCTTTTTATTCATGGAAGAAGATGTAGCCACTTTAAAGGCCCTTGTTGTCCCAAGCATCCAGTTGGGGTATGAACAATAGGTAATATAATTCATTGCCAAGGAAGATACCAACTTTTAATTATCAGTATCAGGTTTTAAGTCTGTTACTCTTCTATAGGCATAACTTGGATTGGATGTTGGTGCTTTGCAAACCTCTGATTGTTCAGGAACCAGGACTGGCCCCGCCAGGAGTTTCCTGACCACAGGCGCTGGCCATCACAATCAATTTTAGATTTACATTTACATACTTTTGCCCAATGTATGGCTCTGTGACATTTAGGACACATTTTAGGGCAGTGATCCTTAGCAGTATTATTGCCATATTTTCTAGCTAAAAGAGATGCTTGGCATTGCTTTTGAAGGTATTTGAGTTTATCAGAATTAAAACATTTAGCATTCATTCGCATTTGGATAGCAAAGGTTTCAAGCCCTGCCAGGTGGGCAGGATGTTTTAAAGTCCTTATGTTGTGGCAGGCCTTTAGATAACCCATAACTTGTTTACCAGATTTTTGGGTATTTTCTTTCCTACAATCTTTCCACATATGTCCCAATTTGCCACAATTATAACATTTATGCCTATTTTGCTTTAACTCAGTGCTTAAAGTAGCAGCCATCAATTTAGTTTTGTACACTTTAGAGCCAATATTCATACATGTCTTCTTATTTTTGGGGACCTGGTACTGTGCCTGCCTCCCATTTCCCTGCTTCTGACCCTGTACAGGCTGATTACTCAATTTACGTTGACTTCGAGGCGATAGAACTGTCCCATTCTTGTGGAATTTAGACTGACAAGCCTTTTGCCAATGAAATCCCTTCTCACACCGCGGACAGACGGTGCGAGGGATATTTAAATTGGGTTTAGAAGTGTCCACACAAATTTTTTCCTGTCTGAAATTTTGAGACAAATTTTTAGTGGGACAGCTGTGGCTGAAATGCCCTACTTCACCACAGCAATAACAATTGTTTCTTTTTTTTTATTTCCTTGATTACCTCTTATGTTCTTTAAAATCTGAGTAGCAGTTTGACCTTGAAGAGCTGCAGCAATAGTTAACCCTTGCATGTAAGATGGAGTTACCTCAGCACAAGCTCGAACATAGTCTGACAAGACTCCTGTCCTTCTCACTGGCTGAATTAAGGTTTGACAAATTGGAGTAGCATTTTCAAAAGCTAGCTGTTTAACTATGAGATCTGTAGCTGTATTGTTAATTACTGTCCGGCTCACTGCTTCGGTGAGTCGAGCTACAAAATCTGCAAAAGGCTCCTCAGGCTTCTGCATTTACAAAACCCGAGGACTTCTGATCTGGAGATGGCAGGCGTTTCCATGTGCCCAATGCCAAGGAGGAGATAAGCTGTAATGTCTCCTCAGGCAGATTAAGTTGTTCTGAAACGCCAAGATGAGTACCCTGTCCTAGAAGCATGTCTGCAGCCCAGTGAGGATGCTGGTTTTGAACATTAGTTCTGGCTTGGGCATGAGCCATATCCGTGACTATAGACTTGAAATCTAAGTACTGTCCAACGGAGAGACAGGCTCGGGCTATCTCGAACCAATCGGCTGGGGTATTTGCCTGTTGAGTAATTCTCCCCAGCAGAGTGAGAGTATAATTTGCATTTACCCCATATGTCTTGGATGCTTCTACCAGATCTTTCAACTGTTTATAGGTAATAGGTTCATGATATCTGTCCCTATTTTCCCGGATTCTGATAAACCGGAAATGCAGAGTAGAGGCAACTTAGCGCCCTCCGGGGAATGAAGTGCCACCCTCCACTAGATGGATACGGGGGAGGTCGGCATTCCACTTCTCCAGAAGACATGGAAGCCTCATGTAGACTATGGTCCTTTTCTTCTAGTTCTGATAACTCATCATCAGACGAGTCCTCTTGTGTAGCTACCTTTAAATTTCTAAACTCATCTAATATTGGATACAGCGGCTGTTTATTACTCTTTTCTTTATCTTTTTCTTTTTTATTCTTTTCTTTATCTTCTTCTTTTAAGCATGCTTCCTTTTTTCTTTTAGGCCTACTACCCCTCTCCTCAATTGATTCAGCTTCCGAGAGGCTCTCCTGATACTTAATGAGCTGCTCTCGACCCTGTCTAACATGCTCCATGTGCCGTCCTTCTTTTAAACAGGACCGGACCAACTTCCAAAGTGGGAGGGATCCGGGTCCTAGCCTTCCTTCCTCTTTTGCCTTTTCCAAATCTTTGCCTAGTTTGTCCCAACAGCTCAAGGTCAGATCTCCGGAGACTGCGAACCACGGAGCAGCTGCGTCGTAATCATTTATTATCTTCTGCACTGACCTTGCTGAAACTTTTAAGCCTCGTTGTTTAAGGAGTCCCAATATGGGGTCAGCGAACTCGCTGCTGGCTGATATTCGGCCTTGATTATTACCCATTTTCTTAGATCTCGTGAAAGGCCGCTTTATCTACAGCGGAATTACTTTCACTTTGTCCGGGTTCACAGCAGCAAAGACACTCACGACCAGGCTGATGTAGGCGCAGGAAAAAGCAACACCACAATCCTACTATAGCTGTACCAAAAACAATAAGAGCAACAAGAACAGGGTTTATCATACCTGAGAGGTTACCTACCGGTAGTCCGCTCCATGTGTAGAGTTCTGAACTTCAACCCCTTACTGGTGTCCGCTGGATTCGAAGATTCCCGGGTTTCGGCACCAGCTGTAGCGCGCCCCGGGCCAGCAGGGAATAAAACGCAGACACCGAAGTCCTTCTCTGATCACACTTTATTGGAGCGCTGCTTGATTGAGGGTAAGATGGCGGTGAGGGGCCCAGGGAGAGCAAAGCGGATGGCTTACATACATCTCTATGAGAGGCGTGTCTGTGGCTCAGTGACGGGTCGTGATAGGACAGTGAGTGCTTACTTGGCAGATTGTGATAGGTCGCTGCTGTTGCCAGGCAAACTAGGGCTGGAAGCTACGTCAGGGCAGAGTTGTTTACTCTGTGTCTGTCGCCATCTTGTAATGGCGACTGACTGTGCTCAGCAGTTGGTGAAGCGCATATGGAAGAAGAATCAGCCGAGTGGTTCTTGTGGGGAACAACTCCATTTGGCTCACTAACTTCAGACAATATCAGGCTTCCAAGCAGCTCTCAAGGAAACTCAGTTTTCACACTCTAGGCTTAATGCCCTTTGAGTGCCTAGGACTGAAATGAAGCTTGGTGAGCTTCCCACACAAACCAATGCTCCACATGCGGGTTTCACATGCCACCAACTCCACATTCACAGACACCTTCAGCGCCAAAGCCGTTTTCAGATAGCCCTCAATGCAAAGGCTCTAGGTGCAAATATTGGTGTGAGAGCTAATTCAATCAAGGAAACACTGCATGTTGCTGAAGCGCATATTGAAGAAGAATCAGCCGAGTGGTTCTTGTGGGAGAACAACTCCATTTGGCTCACTAACTTCACACACCATCAGGCTTCCAAGCAGCTCTCAAGGGAACTCAGTTTTCACACTCTAGGCTTAATGCCTTTTGAGTGAATTATCTAGGAATGAACCTGGTAGAGCATCCAACACAAACCAATGCTCCACATGCGGGTTTCACATGCCACCAACTCCACATTCACAGACAACTTCAGCGACAAAGCCGTTTTCAGATAGCCCTCAATGCAAAGGCTCTAGGCGCAAATATTGGTATGAGAGCTAATTCAATCAAGGAAACACTGCATGTTGGTGAAGCGCATATTGAAGAAGAATCAGCAGAGTGTTTCTTGTGGGAGAACAACTCCATTTGGCTCACTAACTTCACACACCATCAGGCTTCCATGCAACTCACAAGGGAACTCAGTTTTCACACTCTAGGCTTAATTCCCCTTGAGTGCCTAGGACTGAAAAGAAGCTTGGTGAGCTTCCCACACAAACCAATGCTCCACATGCGGGTTTCACATGCCACCAACTCCACATTCACAAACTACTTCAGCGCCAAAGCTGTTTTCAGATAGCCCTCAATACATAGGCTGTAGGCGCAAATATTGGTGTGAGAGCTAATTCAATCAAGGAAACACTGCATGTTGGTGAAGCGCATATTGAAGAAGAATCAGCCGAGTGTTTCTTGTGGGAGAACAACTCCATTTGGCTCACTAACTTCACACACCATCAGGCTTCCATGCAGCTCTCAAGAAACGCAATCTTCACACTCTAGGCTTAATGCCCGTTGAGTTCATTATCTCGGAATGAACCTGTTTGAGCATCCCACACAAACCAATGCTCCACATGCGGGTTTCACATGCCACCAACTCCACATTCACAGACAACTTCAGCGCCAAAGCCATTTTCAGATAGCCCTCAATACAAAGGCTCTAGGCGCAAATATTTGTGTGAGAGCTAATTCAATCAAGGAAACATTGCATGTTGGTGAAGCGCATATTGAAGAAGAATCAGCCGAGTGTTTCTTGTGGGAGAACAACTCCATTTGGCTCACTAACTTCACACACCATCAGGCTTCCAAGCAGCTCTCAACGAAACTCAGTTTTCACACTCTAGGCTTAATGCCGTTTGCGTGCATTATCTAGGAATGAACCTGGTAGAGCATCCCACACAATCCAATGCTCCACATGCGGGTTTCACATGCCAACAGCTCCACATTCACAGACAACTTCAGCGCCAAAGCCATTTTCAGATAGCCCTCAATACAATGGCTCTAGGCGCAAATATTGGTGTGAGAGCTAATTCAATCAAGGAAACACTGCATGTTGGTGAAGCGCATATTGAAGAAGAATCAGCCGAGTGGTTCTTGTGGGAGAACAACTCCATTTGGCTCACTAACTTCACACACCATCAGGCTTCCAAGCAGCTCTCAAGGAAACTCAGTTTTCACACTCTAGGCTTAATGCCCTTTGAGTGCCTAGATTGAAATGAAGCTTGGTGAGCTTCCCACACAAACCAAGACTCCACATGCGGGTTTCACATGCCACCAACTCCACATTCACAGACAACTTCAGCGCCAAAGCCGTTTTCAGATAGCCCTCAATACAAAGGCTCTAGGCGCAAATATTGGTGTGAGAGCTAATTCAATCAAGGAAACACTGCATGTTGGTGAAGCGCATATGGAAGAAGAATCAGCCGAGTGGTTCTTGTGGGAGAACAACTCCTTTTGGCTCACTAACTTCACACACCATCAGGCTTAAAAGCAGCTCTCAAGGAAACTCAGTTTTCACACTCTAGGCTTAATGCCTTTTTAGTGAATTATCTAGGAATGAACCTGGTAGAGCATCCAAGACAAACCAATGCTCCACATGCGGGTTTCACATGCCACCAACTCCACATTCACAGACAACTTCAGCGCCAAAGCCGTTTTGAGATAACCCTCAATACAAAGGCTCTAGGCGCAAATATTGGTGTGAGAGCTAATTCAATCAAGGAAACACTGCATGTTGGTGAAGCGCATATTGAAGAAGAATCAGCCGAGTGGTTCTTGTTGGAGAACAACTCCATTTGGCTCACTAACGTCACACACCATCAGGCTTCCAAGCAGCTCTCAAGGAAACTCAGTTTTCACACTTTAGGCTTAATGCCCTTTGAGTGCCTAGGACTGAAAAGAAGCTTGGTGAGCTTCCCACACAAACCAATGCTCCACATGCGGGTTTCACATGCCACCAACTCCACCTTCACAGACAACTTCAGCGCCAAAGCCATTTTCAGATAGCCCTCAATACAATGTCTCTAGGCGCAAATATTGGTGTGAGAGCTAATTCAATCAAGGAAACACTGCATGTTGGTGAAGGGCATATTGAAGAAGAATCAGCCGAGTGGTTCTTGTGGGAGAACAACTCCATTTGGCTCACGAACTTCACACACCATCAGGCTTCCAAGCAGCTCTGAAGGAAACTCAGTTTTCACACTCTAGGCTTAGTGCACTTTGAGTGCATTATGTAGGAATGAACCTGGTAGAGCTTCCCACACAAACCAATGCTCCACATGCGGGTTTCTTATGCCACCAACTCCACATTCACAAACAACTTCAGCGCCAAAGCCGTTTTCAGATAGCCCTCAATACAAAGGCTCTAGGCGCAAATATTGGTGTGAGAGCTAATTCAATCAAGGAAACACTGCATGTTGGTGAAGCGCATATTGAAGAAGAATCAGCCGAGTGGTTCTTGTGGGAGAACAACTCCATTTGGCTCACTAACTTCACACACCATCAAGCTTCCAAGCAGCTCTCAAGGAAACTCAGTTTTCACACTTTAGGCTTAATGCCCTTTCAGTGCCTAGGACTGAAAAGATGCTTGGTGAGCTTCCCACACAAACCAATGCTCCACATGCGGGTTTCACATGCCAACAACTCCACATTCACAGACAACGTCAGCGCCAAAGCCATTTTCAGATAGCCCTCAATACAATGTCTCTAGGCGCAAATATTGGTGTGAGAGCTAATTCAATCAAGGAAACACTGCATGTTGGTGAAGGGCATATTGAAGAAGAATCAGCCGAGTGGTTCTTGTGGGAGAACAACTCCATTTGGGTCACTAACTTCACACACCATCAGGCTTCCAAGCAGCTCTCAAGGAAACTCAGTTTTCACACTCTAGGCTTAGTGCACTTTGAGTGCATTATGTAGGAATGAACGTGGTAGAGCTTCCCACACAAACCAATGCTCCACATGCGGGTTTCTTATGCCACCAACTCCACATTCACAAACAATTTCAGCGCCAAAGCCGTTTTTAGATAGCCCTCAATGCAAAGGCTCTAGGCGCAAATATTAGTGTGAGAGCTAATTCAATCAAGGAAACACTGTATGTTGGTGAAGCGCATATTGAAGAAGAATCAGCAAATTGGGGCTTGTGGGAGAACAACTCCATTTGGCTCACTAACTTCACACACCATCAGGCTTCCATGCAGCTCTCAACGAAACTCAGTCTTCACACTTTAGGCTTAATGCCCTTTGAGTGCCTAGGACTGAAATGAAGCTTGGTGAGCTTCCCACACAAACCAATGCTCCACATGCGGGTTTCACATGCCAACAACTCCACATTCACAGACAACTTCAGCGCCAAAGCCATTTTCAGATAGCCCTCAATACAATGTCTCTAGGCGCAAATATTGGTGTGAGAGCTAATTCAATCAAGGAAACACTGCATGTTGGTGAAGGGCATATTGAAGAAGAATCAGCCGAGTGGTTCTTGTGGGAGAACAACTCCATTTGGCTCACGAACTTCACACACCATCAGGCTTCCAAGCAGCTCTCAAGGAAACTCAGTTTTCACACTCTAGGCTTAGTGCCCTTTGAGTGCATTATGTAGGAATGAACCTGGTAGAGCTTCCCACACAAACCAATGCTGCACATGCGGGTTTCACATGCCACCAACTCCACATTCACAGACAACTTCAGCGCCAAAGCCGTTTTCAGATAGCCCTCAATGCAAAGGCTCTAGGCGCAAATATTGGTGTGAGAGCTAATTCAATCAAGGAAACACTGCATGTTGGTGAAGCACATATTGAAGAAGAATCAGCCGAGTAGTTCTTGTGGGAGAACAACTCCATTTGGCTCACTAACTTCAGACACCATCAGGCTTCCAAGCAGCTCTCAAGGGAACTCAGTCTTCACACTCTAGGCTTAATGCCCTTTGAGTGCCTAGGACTGAAATGAAGCTTGGTGAGCTTCCCACACAAACCAATGCTCCACATGCGGGTTTCACATGCCACCAACTCCACATTCACAGACAACTTCAGCGCCAAAGCCATTTTCAGATAGCCCTCAATACAATGGCTCTAGGCGCAAATATTGGTGTGAGAGCTAATTCAATCAAGGAAACACTGCATGTTGGTGAAGCGCATATTGAAGAAGAATCAGCCGAGCGGTTCTTGTGGGAGAACAACTCCATTTGGCTCACTAACTTCACACACCATCAGGCTTCCAAGCAGCTCTCAAGGAAACTCAGTTTTCACACTCTAGGCTTAATTACCTTTGAGTGCATTATGTAGGAATGAACCTGGTAGAGCATCCCACACAAACCAATGCTCCACATGCGCGTTTCACACGCCACCAATTCCACATTCATAGACAACTTCAGCGCCAAAGCCGTTTTCAGATAGCCCTCAATACAAAGGCTCTAGGCGCAAATATTGGTGTGAGAGCTAATTCAATCAAGGAAACACTGCATGTTGGTTGTAGCGCTTCCCTGGCCAGCAGGGAATAAAACGCAGACACCGAAGTCCTTCTCTGATCACACCTTATTGGAGCGCTGCTTGATTGAGGGTAAGATGGCGGTGAGGGGCCCAGGGAGAGCAAAGCGGATGGCTTATATACATCTCTATGATAGGCGTGTCTGTGGCTCAGTGACTGGTCGTGATAGGACAGTGAGTGCTTACTTGTCAGATTGGGATAGGTCGCTGCTGTTGCCAGGCAAACTAGGGCAGGAAGCTACGTCAGGGCAGAGTTGTTTACTCTGTGCCTGTCGCCATCTTGTAATGGCGACTGACTGTGCTCAGCAATTCCCCCTTTTATTTTTTCTATGATACAGCAAAGGTATGGCTCAGTGACTGTGCCTGTCTTAGGTCATCTGACCTCCCGTCAGGTCCTTACCCATCATGGGAAGCTTAGGCAGATAGTAAGGCCTAACTCCTGTCTTAGGTTGGTACCTGACTGGGTCAGAGGTTGCCCGTCATTGACTACCAGCCCTGGCTACTGTATAGGTGAGAACCAGAATTGAGGGTCTTGAGACTACCGATCCCTATCGGGTGCAATGGCTTAAAAGCCTCCGAGTGCAAGGGCATCAGGTAGGGTCTCATCATTCTCCTCTGAGCAAACTGATCCAGACTTGGGGGGAAGCGCCTGCCTCCATAGCTGCCAAGGCTCGAACGATGGCAACCTTGTCCCGCCTAACACTTCGCCAGATCCTACAGACCAAAAACAGAGCCAAGACAATGCCTCTGAGGCAAAATACTGCAAGCATTCCTACTCCATCCCACTCCTTAAAATAGGAGAAGGTGTCCCAGATCCATTCGGTAAAATCTTGAAGGGTCACAACTTCAGCTCGGGTGGCATAGATGGTTACAATCTTTCCGAAGCAGTCAGTGTATAAATTATCAAACAGAACATTCCAACTCCCATACAAATAAACCAAAAAGCTTCTCTATAAATTAGCTGCAAATTGGAAACTGAGAGTTCCTCAGATAATATGTCCACCTGTTCTTAGCTCAAGTCCACTCATATGTTCATAATTAGCAAGCCAGTCCAAACATGTTGGTTAAACTGCTCCTGTGTCTGAAGAACCATAGAGGGCTGCTTAGTCATAGTCGCCAATACAGCAGTCATTAGGGCCACAATGGCCATGGCGTCAGTAGCGGCAGCTGTAGCTATTGCTGTCACAGTGGCAGCGGTAACCCCGAAGTCGTGCTCTGGTCACAGGAGGACTGACAGGTCTTCTTTAACTGCCGCTGGTCTGGAAAAATAGGTGGGCACGCACATCACCACAGCCAGGGGGTGCTCGGTTGTATTCCAATTTTCTGAAAAAGAGCAATCTGTTCCACAAGTTAAGTGAATCCCTACCTAACCAGCATTATTAACAAAAAGATAAAACTCTATGGTGCTTTTGTTACCATGATCAGAAACCAAGTGGGACATTCTGAAGGCTTTTAAACTGAAAATAAACTATGGCAGCTGGGTAAGATCAGCAATTGAGCTATCCTATCCCTGGGGGAAGAGGCCATTGGTTATTGGCTCTCCTTAAGTCTTCTCCCAAGTGTTCCCACTGTGGCACATTAAGGACCCTCTTCTAAGGTGGTGAGAGAGATTTTCACCAGGCCTTGCCACACAGGGGAGCTGTTTTCTTCACACCTTTGTGTCATCCACACCTACTGCACAGACCCCAGCATCTCCCCTTTTTATATTATTGAGCAGAAGGATGCGCAGTTCTCTGCGAGTGGCTCGAATCATGGAGCTCAAACGCCGGAAGATGACTGTTTTTGTAGCAACATGAGTTTGCCATGGTTGTTCAGATGGTTTACAAGTATAGATAGAGGAGAATACAAAATGGATTATGATTAAGATCTTACCAAGATGACAAGGGAATATCTCAGTCATGTACATCTGCTTTTTCAAATAATATTCCTGTAACAAAAACTTCAAAAATCAATTAAAAGTATAGCATTTCCTAACCGGTAAACACAAACAATATGATAACAACTAAAAAACCAGCATAAAACTAAGATCTACTGTATATCTATATTTCATGTGGTATCAAGGAACACTGAAGCCAAACAGCAGACACACACACACACACACACACACACACACATTTTTTTACATACTATAGAGGACTATAAGTAAAATTTCAAACAATTTTGACAAAAGACGTACAGAAAGACAGACATAGGTGGCCACCACACTCACTCAATTTTAAAAATCTAACGGGCCATAACGATGTCTTGTATGGACCCTGACTCAAGAAGTCATGTTATATCCAACCCTCTTGAGTCCCAGATGAGTACTCAAAGCAAGCAAATTTGGATGATGAGATACCTATTTATTGGCAAAGGTCAGTGTAGATCCTGTGAGGCAGGAAGCCAGGACTGGCAGTGGGGCCGTGTTAATCATCACGGTGGCCTCCCCAGACTACCGAGCCAGGCTCTAAGACACAGGATGGCCACTATCCTCCAACTGAGGCCTCCAAAATGTTACAACGTGCATGAGAGATCATGTCAGATAAATCTAAGATTTATTAAGGAGTCTTTCCAAACCAAGCTTGGTGATAGCAATACTCATTAATATTTAGTAAGTAAAAACTCTACAACGATAATTCAGTCTGAATAGAAACCTTGCAAGAAAAATTTGGTCATTACTGAAGATCCTAATTCAATTATTCTAGCAATATAAATTAGCTTAAAAGATATGCAGTTAACAACCTGGACATATTTACAAAACTATAACTATTTACCCTTTTCTTGCTTTTTGGCCTGCTTTACATTGTTGTGAAGCATTCCCTGTCCTAGAACTTTTGGAAATACAGAAATTTGAATTAAACTTCTGTGAAAAAAAATTTTTTTTTGTAATAGTATTTTGATATGATAAAATTTTGCTCTACTTGGCATCTGAGAGCATCTTTAATACAATCCAAAAGCCTACTCAGTTATTGTATCTATGAAATGAAATTTCTGAATTATTTAAATGCCGGGGCTAATAATATCTAGTTAAAATAAGATCTCTTTATATAACACAATATAGATTAGGTTTAATTATTGACATTAAGTGATCACTTAAGTACCTATAAAATAAATACACAACTTTTATCAATCTTAAGCAATATGAACATACTGTAAGGCAGAAAATACAAGTATCACCTTGATACCTCGATATAGAATCTTATCATATTCTGAGACACTTCAGCAAAGTCAGGTCTGGAGTTCGCTGGAGCTAACTAGAAAAATTTAATCATTAGGTAGATAAAAATATTTATGAGAAGATGTTATAATACCATGTGATTTTAAAACTTTGTTGCTATAACAGATGATCAGATTCCATGCATCAAGGATGAATATTTTAGAAAATGCTGCAAACAGTGTGTAGAGAATATGATTAATTATATTGAATATAAATCATACAGGATGTATTCCTTGCACAACCTTCATGGCTATCCTATCCCTTCTTCAACAAACTTTATCCTGTCAATATTTTGTCCTCTTCAGTGCTGCAGTCTAACATAGCTATTCTCCTATAGGACAGAATATTTTACAAGCCATGCCCTTTTTTTTTTTTCATCCAAGAACTTTCCTCTACAACCTTTTTCATCAAGAACACATTTGTATACTTGAATTTATTCTTTATTTAAATAGCAGATAAAAGTATATGGTGCATCCCATACCTGGAAAAATTTTAACAGTGAATTAGATGTTACTTTTATACCAGTTCATATTGGGGTAAATGTTACACTTTTAAAGCAATGCCTCAAATAATACCTTGAGAGTTATATTTGTAAAATTTGAAAATTCAAGATAAAAATTTAACAGAGTTAAAAAAAGGTGTTAATTTTGCATAGATATTGTTTATGAAATACAAGAAGTTAAGTATTCTTCTATGGGCCCAGTTTAGTTTAATCTCCTATACCCACAATGGCCAATAGTGCTATTTGTATTATCTCATCCTTGGATATTAAATAAGTAAGCTGTTTAAAGCTATGAGGGAAAATTATTATTTACATCCTTACCAAAAAAGCTGTTTATTGCTACGAAATCTTTTTATAATTAAAATGGAGAACAAAGCACAATAAGAAGTAATAACCTTTTTATTCATGGAAGAAGATGTAGCCACTTTAAAGGCCCTTGTTGTCCCAAGCATCCAGTTGGGGTATGAACAATAGGTAATATAATTCATTGCCAAGGAAGATACCAACTTTTAATTATCAGTATCAGGTTTTAAGTCTGTTACTCTTCTATAGGCATAACTTGGATTGGATGTTGGTGCTTTGCAAACCTCTGATTGTTCAGGAACCAGGACTGGCCCCGCCAGGAGTTTCCTGACCACAGGCGCTGGCCATCACAATCAATTTTAGATTTACATTTACATACTTTTGCCCAATGTATGGCTCTGTGACATTTAGGACACATTTTAGGGCAGTGATCCTTAGCAGTATTATTGCCATATTTTCTAGCTAAAAGAGATGCTTGGCATTGCTTTTGAAGGTATTTGAGTTTATCAGAATTAAAACATTTAGCATTCATTCGCATTTGGATAGCAAAGGTTTCAAGCCCTGCCAGGTGGGCAGGATGTTTTAAAGTCCTTATGTTGTGGCAGGCCTTTAGATAACCCATAACTTGTTTACCAGATTTTTGGGTATTTTCTTTCCTACAATCTTTCCACATATGTCCCAATTTGCCACAATTATAACATTTATGCCTATTTTGCTTTAACTCAGTGCTTAAAGTAGCAGCCATCAATTTAGTTTTGTACACTTTAGAGCCAATATTCATACATGTCTTCTTATTTTTGGGGACCTGGTACTGTGCCTGCCTCCCATTTCCCTGCTTCTGACCCTGTACAGGCTGATTACTCAATTTACGTTGACTTCGAGGCGATAGAACTGTCCCATTCTTGTGGAATTTAGACTGACAAGCCTTTTGCCAATGAAATCCCTTCTCACACCGCGGACAGACGGTGCGAGGGATATTTAAATTGGGTTTAGAAGTGTCCACACAAATTTTTTCCTGTCTGAAATTTTGAGACAAATTTTTAGTGGGACAGCTGTGGCTGAAATGCCCTACTTCACCACAGCAATAACAATTGTTTCTTTTTTTTTATTTCCTTGATTACCTCTTATGTTCTTTAAAATCTGAGTAGCAGTTTGACCTTGAAGAGCTGCAGCAATAGTTAACCCTTGCATGTAAGATGGAGTTACCTCAGCACAAGCTCGAACATAGTCTGACAAGACTCCTGTCCTTCTCACTGGCTGAATTAAGGTTTGACAAATTGGAGTAGCATTTTCAAAAGCTAGCTGTTTAACTATGAGATCTGTAGCTGTATTGTTAATTACTGTCCGGCTCACTGCTTCGGTGAGTCGAGCTACAAAATCTGCAAAAGGCTCCTCAGGCTTCTGCATTTACAAAACCCGAGGACTTCTGATCTGGAGATGGCAGGCGTTTCCATGTGCCCAATGCCAAGGAGGAGATAAGCTGTAATGTCTCCTCAGGCAGATTAAGTTGTTCTGAAACGCCAAGATGAGTACCCTGTCCTAGAAGCATGTCTGCAGCCCAGTGAGGATGCTGGTTTTGAACATTAGTTCTGGCTTGGGCATGAGCCATATCCGTGACTATAGACTTGAAATCTAAGTACTGTCCAACGGAGAGACAGGCTCGGGCTATCTCGAACCAATCGGCTGGGGTATTTGCCTGTTGAGTAATTCTCCCCAGCAGAGTGAGAGTATAATTTGCATTTACCCCATATGTCTTGGATGCTTCTACCAGATCTTTCAACTGTTTATAGGTAATAGGTTCATGATATCTGTCCCCATTTTCCGGATTCTGATAAACCGGAAATGCAGAGTAGAGGCAACTTAGCGCCCTCCGGGGAATGAAGTGCCACCCTCCACTAGATGGATACGGGGGAGGTCGGCATTCCACTTCTCCAGAAGACATGGAAGCCTCATGTAGACTATGGTCCTTTTCTTCTAGTTCTGATAACTCATCATCAGACGAGTCCTCTTGTGTAGCTACCTTTAAATTTCTAAACTCATCTAATATTGGATACAGCGGCTGTTTATTACTCTTTTCTTTATCTTTTTCTTTTTTATTCTTTTCTTTATCTTCTTCTTTTAAGCATGCTTCCTTTTTTCTTTTAGGCCTACTACCCCTCTCCTCAATTGATTCAGCTTCCGAGAGGCTCTCCTGATACTTAATGAGCTGCTCTCGACCCTGTCTAACATGCTCCATGTGCCGTCCTTCTTTTAAACAGGACCGGACCAACTTCCAAAGTGGGAGGGATCCGGGTCCTAGCCTTCCTTCCTCTTTTGCCTTTTCCAAATCTTTGCCTAGTTTGTCCCAACAGCTCAAGGTCAGATCTCCGGAGACTGCGAACCACGGAGCAGCTGCGTCGTAATCATTTATTATCTTCTGCACTGACCTTGCTGAAACTTTTAAGCCTCGTTGTTTAAGGAGTCCCAATATGGGGTCAGCGAACTCGCTGCTGGCTGATATTCGGCCTTGATTATTACCCATTTTCTTAGATCTCGTGAAAGGCCGCTTTATCTACAGCGGAATTACTTTCACTTTGTCCGGGTTCACAGCAGCAAAGACACTCACGACCAGGCTGATGTAGGCGCAGGAAAAAGCAACACCACAATCCTACTATAGCTGTACCAAAAACAATAAGAGCAACAAGAACAGGGTTTATCATACCTGAGAGGTTACCTACCGGTAGTCCGCTCCATGTGTAGAGTTCTGAACTTCAACCCCTTACTGGTGTCCGCTGGATTCGAAGATTCCCGGGTTTCGGCACCAGCTGTAGCGCGCCCCGGGCCAGCAGGGAATAAAACGCAGACACCGAAGTCCTTCTCTGATCACACTTTATTGGAGCGCTGCTTGATTGAGGGTAAGATGGCGGTGAGGGGCCCAGGGAGAGCAAAGCGGATGGCTTACATACATCTCTATGAGAGGCGTGTCTGTGGCTCAGTGACTGGTCGTGATAGGACAGTGAGTGCTTACTTGACAGATTGTGATAGGTCGCTGCTGTTGCCAGGCAAACTAGGGCTGGAAGCTACGTCAGGGCAGAGTTGTTTACTCTGTGTCTGTCGCCATCTTGTAATGGCGACTGACTGTGCTCAGCAGTTGGTGAAGCGCATATGGAAGAAGAATCAGCCGAGTGGTTCTTGTGGGGAACAACTCCATTTGGCTCACTAACTTCAGACAATATCAGGCTTCCAAGCAGCTCTCAAGGAAACTCAGTTTTCACACTCTAGGCTTAATGCCCTTTGAGTGCCTAGGACTGAAATGAAGCTTGGTGAGCTTCCCACACAAACCAATGCTCCACATGCGGGTTTCACATGCCACCAACTCCACATTCACAGACACCTTCAGCGCCAAAGCCGTTTTCAGATAGCCCTCAATGCAAAGGCTCTAGGTGCAAATATTGGTGTGAGAGCTAATTCAATCAAGGAAACACTGCATGTTGCTGAAGCGCATATTGAAGAAGAATCAGCCGAGTGGTTCTTGTGGGAGAACAACTCCATTTGGCTCACTAACTTCACACACCATCAGGCTTCCAAGCAGCTCTCAAGGGAACTCAGTTTTCACACTCTAGGCTTAATGCCTTTTGAGTGAATTATCTAGGAATGAACCTGGTAGAGCATCCAACACAAACCAATGCTCCACATGCGGGTTTCACATGCCACCAACTCCACATTCACAGACAACTTCAGCGACAAAGCCGTTTTCAGATAGCCCTCAATGCAAAGGCTCTAGGCGCAAATATTGGTATGAGAGCTAATTCAATCAAGGAAACACTGCATGTTGGTGAAGCGCATATTGAAGAAGAATCAGCAGAGTGTTTCTTGTGGGAGAACAACTCCATTTGGCTCACTAACTTCACACACCATCAGGCTTCCATGCAACTCACAAGGGAACTCAGTTTTCACACTCTAGGCTTAATTCCCCTTGAGTGCCTAGGACTGAAAAGAAGCTTGGTGAGCTTCCCACACAAACCAATGCTCCACATGCGGGTTTCACATGCCACCAACTCCACATTCACAAACTACTTCAGCGCCAAAGCTGTTTTCAGATAGCCCTCAATACATAGGCTGTAGGCGCAAATATTGGTGTGAGAGCTAATTCAATCAAGGAAACACTGCATGTTGGTGAAGCGCATATTGAAGAAGAATCAGCCGAGTGGTTCTTGTGGGAGAACAACTCCATTTGGCTCACTAACTTCACACACCATCAGGCTTCCATGCAGCTCTCAAGAAACGCAGTCTTCACACTCTAGGCTTAATGCCCGTTGAGTTCATTATCTCGGAATGAACCTGTTTGAGCATCCCACACAAACCAATGCTCCACATGCGGGTTTCACATGCCACCAACTCCACATTCACAGACAACTTCAGCGCCAAGGCCATTTTCAGATAGCCCTCAATACAAAGGCTCTAGGCGCAAATATTTCTGTGAGAGCTAATTCAATCAAGGAAACATTGCATGTTGGTGAAGCGCATATTGAAGAAGAATCAGCCGAGTGTTTCTTGTGGGAGAACAACTCCATTTGGCTCACTAACTTCACACACCATCAGGCTTCCAAGCAGCTCTCAAGGAAACTCAGTTTTCACACTCTAGGCTTAATGCCGTTTGCGTGCATTATCTAGGAATGAACCTGGTAGAGCATCCCACAAAATCCAATGCTCCACATGCGGGTTTCACATGCCAACAGCTCCACATTCACAGACAACTTCAGCGCCAAAGCCATTTTCAGATAGCCCTCAATACAATGGCTCTAGGCGCAAATATTGGTGTGAGAGCTAATTCAATCAAGGAAACACTGCATGTTGGTGAAGCGCATATTGAAGAAGAATCAGCCGAGTGGTTCTTGTGGGAGAACAACTCCATTTGGCTCACTAACTTCACACACCATCAGGCTTCCAAGCAGCTCTCAATGAAACTCAATTTTCACACTCTAGGCTTAGTGCACTTTGAGTGCATTATGTAGGAATGAACCTGGTAGAGCTTCCCACACAAACCAATGCTCCACATGCGGGTTTCTTATGCCACCAACTCCACATTCACAAACAACTTCAGCGCCAAAGCCGTTTTCAGATAGCCCTCAATACAAAGGCTCTAGGCGCAAATATTGGTGTGAGAGCTAATTCAATCAAGGAAACACTGTATGTTGGTGAAGCGCATATTGAAGAAGAATCAGCAAATTGGGGCTTGTGGGAGAACAACTCCATTTGGCTCACTAACTTCACACACCATCAGGCTTCCATGCAGCTCTCAAGGAAACTCAGTTTTCACACTCTTATGCTAAATGCCCTTTGAGTGCCTAGGACTGAAATGAAGCTTGGTGAGCTTCCCACACAAACCAATGCTCCACATGCGGGTTTCACATGCCAACAACTCCACATTCACAGACAACATCAGCACCAAAACCATTTTCAGATAGCCCTCAATGCAAAGGCTCTAGGCGCAAGTATTGGTGTGAGAGCTAATTCAATCAAGGAAACACTGCATGTTGGTGAAGCGCAAATTGAAGAAGAATCAGCCGAGTGGTTCTTGTGGGAGAACAACTCCATTTGGCTCACTAACTTCACACACCATCAGGCTTCCAAGCAGCTCTCAAGGAAACTCAGTTTTCACACTCTAGGCTTAATGCCCTTTGAGTGCCTAGGACTGAAAAGAAGCTTGGTGAGCTTCCCACACAAACCAATGCTCCACATGCGGGTTTCACATGCCAACAACTCCACATTCACAGACAACTTCAGCGCCAAAGCCATTTTCAGATAGCCCTCAATACAATGTCTCTAGGCGCAAATATTGGTGTGAGAGCTAATTCAATCAAGGAAACACTGCATGTTGGTGAAGGGCATATTGAAGAAGAATCAGCCGAGTGGTTCTTGTGGGAGAACAACTCCATTTGGCTCACGAACTTCACACACCATCAGGCTTCCAAGCAGCTCTCAAGGAAACTCAGTTTTCACACTCTAGGCTTAGTGCACTTTGAGTGCATTATGTAGGAATGAACCTGGTAGAGCTTCCCACACAAACCAATGCTCCACATGCGGGTTTCACATGCCACCAACTCCACATTCACAGACAACTTCAGCGCCAAAGCCGTTTTGAGATAACCCTCAATACAAAGGCTCTAGGCGCAAATATTGGTGTGAGAGCTAATTCAATCAAGGAAACACTGCATGTTGGTGAAGCGCATATTGAAGAAGAATCAGCCGAGTGGTTCTTGTGGGAGAACAACTTCATTTGGCTCACTAACTTCACACACCATCAAGCTTCCAAGCAGCTCTCAAGGAAACTCAGTTTTCACACTTTCGGCTTAATGCCCTTTCAGTGCCTAGGACTGAAAAGATGCTTGGTGAGCTTCCCACACAAACCAATGCTCCACATGCGGGTTTCACATGCCAACAACTCCACATTCACAGACAACGTCAGCGCCAAAGCCATTTTCAGATAGCCCTCAATACAATGTCTCTAGGCGCAAATATTGGTGTGAGAGCTAATTCAATCAAGGAAACACTGCATGTTGGTGAAGGGCATATTGAAGAAGAATCAGCCGAGTGGTTCTTGTGGGAGAACAACTCCATTTGGGTCACTAACTTCACACACCATCAGGCTTCCAAGCAGCTCTCAAGGAAACTCAGTTTTCACACTCTAGGCTTAGTGCACTTTGAGTGCATTATGTAGGAATGAACGTGGTAGAGCTTCCCACACAAACCAATGCTCCACAAGCGGGTTTCACATGCCACCAACTCCACATTCACAGACAACATCAGCGCCAAAGCCGTTTTGAGACAACCCTCAATACAAAAGCTCTAGGCGCAAATATTGGTGTGAGAGCTAATTCAATCAAGGAAACACTGCATGTTGGTGAAGCGCATATTGAAGAAGAATCAGCCGAGTGGTTCTTGTGGGGGAACAACTCCATTTGGCTCACTAACTTCACACACCATCAGGCTTCCAAGCAGCTCTCAATGAAACTCAATTTTCACACTCTAGGCTTAATGCCCTTTGAGTGCATTATGTAGGAATGAAGCTTGGTAGAGCATCCCACACAAACCAATGCTCCACATGCGGGTTTCTTATGCCACCAACTCCACATTCACAAACAATTTCAGCGCCAAAGCCGTTTTTAGATAGCCCTCAATACAAAGGCTCTAGGCGCAAATATTAGTGTGAGAGCTAATTCAATCAAGGAAACACTGCATGTTGGTGAAGCGCATATTGAAGAAGAATCAGCAAATTGGGGCTTGTGGGAGAACAACTCCATTTGGCTCACTAACTTCACACACCATCAGGCTTCCATGCAGCTCTCAACGAAACTCAGTCTTCACACTTTAGGCTTAATGCCCTTTGAGTGCCTAGGACTGAAATGAAGCTTGGTGAGCTTCCCACACAAACCAATGCTCCACATGCGGGTTTCACATGCCAACAACTCCACATTCACAGACAACATCAGCACCAAAACCATTTTCAGATAGCCCTCAATGCAAAGGCTCTAGGCGCAAATATTGGTGTGAGAGCTAATTCAATCAAGGAAACACTGCATGTTGGTGAAGCACATATTGAAGAAGAATCAGCCGAGTGGTTCTTGTGGGAGAACAACTCCATTTGGCTCACGAACTTCACACATCATCAGGCTTCCAAGCAGCTCTGAAGGAAACTCAGTTTTCACACTCTAGG
Source organism: Ochotona princeps (assembly GCF_030435755.1). Taxonomy (NCBI): domain Eukaryota; kingdom Metazoa; phylum Chordata; class Mammalia; order Lagomorpha; family Ochotonidae; genus Ochotona; species Ochotona princeps. Next base: position 52,827 of record NW_026698179.1, read on the forward strand.
CTTAATGCCCTTTGAGTGCCTAGGACTGAAATGAAGCTTGGTGAGCTTCCCACACAAACCAATGCTGCACATGCGGGTTTCACATGCCACCAACTCCACATTCACAAACAACTTCAGCGACAAAGCCGTTTTCAGATAGCCCTCAATGCAAAGGCTCTAGGCGCAAATATTGGTGTGAGAGCTAATTCAATCAAGGAAACACTGCATGTTGTTGAAGCGCATATTGAAGAAGAATCAGCAAATTGGGGCTTGTGGGAGAACATCTCCATTTGGCTCACTAACTTCACACACCATCAGGCTTCCCTGCAGCTCTCAACGAAACTCAGTCTTCACACTTTAGGCTTAATGCCCTTTGAGTGCCTAGGACTGAAATGAAGCTTGGTGAGCTTCCCACACAAACCAATGCTCCACATGCGGGTTTCACATGCCACCAACAACACCTTCACAGACAACTTCAGCGCCAAAACCATTTTCAGATAGCCCTCAATACAAAGGCTCTAGGCGCAAATATTGGTGTGAGAGCTAATTTAATCAAGGAAACACTGCATGTTGGTGAAGCGCATATTGAAGAAGAATCAGCCGAGTGGTTCTTGTGGGAGAACAACTACATTTGGCTCACTAACTTCACACACCATCAGGCTTCCAAGCAGCTCTCAAGGAAACTCAGTTTTCACACTCTAGGCTTAGTGCCCTTTGAGTGCATTATGTAGGAATGAACCTGGTAGAGCTTCCCACACAAACCAATGCTGCACATGCGGGTTTCACATGCCACCAACTCCACATTCACAGACAACTTCAGCGCCAAAGCCGTTTTCAGATAGCCCTCAATGCAAAGGCTCTAGGCGCAAATATTGGTGTGAGAGCTAATTCAATCAAGGAAACACTGCATGTTGTTGAAGCACATATTGAAGAAGAATCAGCCGAGTAGTTCTTGTGGGAGAACAACTCCATTTGGCTCACTAACTTCAGACACCATCAGGCTTCCAAGCAGCTCTCAAGGGAACTCAGTCTTCACACTCTAGGCTTAATGCCCTTTGAGTGCCTAGGACTGAAATGAAGCTTGGTGAGCTTCCCACACAAACCAATGCTCCACATGCGGGTTTCACATGCCACCAACTCCACATTCACAGACAACTTCAGCGCCAAAGCCATTTTCAGATAGCCCTCAATACAATGGCTCTAGGCGCAAATATTGGTGTGAGAGCTAATTCAATCAAGGAAACACTGCATGTTGGTGAAGCGCATATTGAAGAAGAATCAGCCGAGCGGTTCTTGTGGGAGAACAACTCCATTTGGCTCACTAACTTCACACACCATCAGGCTTCCAAGCAGCTCTCAAGGAAACTCAGTTTTCACACTCTAGGCTTAATTACCTTTGAGTGCATTATGTAGGAATGAACCTGGTAGAGCATCCCACACAAACCAATGCTCCACATGCGCGTTTCACACGCCACCAATTCCACATTCATAGACAACTTCAGCGCCAAAGCCGTTTTCAGATAGCCCTCAATACAAAGGCTCTAGGCGCAAATATTGGTGTGAGAGCTAATTCAATCAAGGAAACACTGCATGTTGGTTGTAGCGCTTCCCTGGCCAGCAGGGAATAAAACGCAGACACCGAAGTCCTTCTCTGATCACACCTTATTGGAGCGCTGCTTGATTGAGGGTAAGATGGCGGTGAGGGGCCCAGGGAGAGCAAAGCGGATGGCTTATATACATCTCTATGATAGGCGTGTCTGTGGCTCAGTGACTGGTCGTGATAGGACAGTGAGTGCTTACTTGTCAGATTGGGATAGGTCGCTGCTGTTGCCAGGCAAACTAGGGCAGGAAGCTACGTCAGGGCAGAGTTGTTTACTCTGTGCCTGTCGCCATCTTGTAATGGCGACTGACTGTGCTCAGCAATTCCCCCTTTTATTTTTTCTATGATACAGCAAAGGTATGGCTCAGTGACTGTGCCTGTCTTAGGTCATCTGACCTCCCGTCAGGTCCTTACCCATCATGGGAAGCTTAGGCAGATAGTAAGGCCTAACTCCTGTCTTAGGTTGGTACCTGACTGGGTCAGAGGTTGCCCGTCATTGACTACCAGCCCTGGCTACTGTATAGGTGAGAACCAGAATTGAGGGTCTTGAGACTACCGATCCCTATCGGGTGCAATGGCTTAAAAGCCTCCGAGTGCAAGGGCATCAGGTAGGGTCTCATCATTCTCCTCTGAGCAAACTGATCCAGACTTGGGGGGAAGCGCCTGCCTCCATAGCTGCCAAGGCTCGAACGATGGCAACCTTGTCCCGCCTAACACTTCGCCAGATCCTACAGACCAAAAACAGAGCCAAGACAATGCCTCTGAGGCAAAATACTGCAAGCATTCCTACTCCATCCCACTCCTTAAAATAGGAGAAGGTGTCCCAGATCCATTCGGTAAAATCTTGAAGGGTCACAACTTCAGCTCGGGTGGCATAGATGGTTACAATCTTTCCGAAGCAGTCAGTGTATAAATTATCAAACAGAACATTCCAACTCCCATACAAATAAACCAAAAAGCTTCTCTATAAATTAGCTGCAAATTGGAAACTGAGAGTTCCTCAGATAATATGTCCACCTGTTCTTAGCTCAAGTCCACTCATATGTTCATAATTAGCAAGCCAGTCCAAACATGTTGGTTAAACTGCTCCTGTGTCTGAAGAACCATAGAGGGCTGCTTAGTCATAGTCGCCAATACAGCAGTCATTAGGGCCACAATGGCCATGGCGTCAGTAGCGGCAGCTGTAGCTATTGCTGTCACAGTGGCAGCGGTAACCCCGAAGTCGTGCTCTGGTCACAGGAGGACTGACAGGTCTTCTTTAACTGCCGCTGGTCTGGAAAAATAGGTGGGCACGCACATCACCACAGCCAGGGGGTGCTCGGTTGTATTCCAATTTTCTGAAAAAGAGCAATCTGTTCCACAAGTTAAGTGAATCCCTACCTAACCAGCATTATTAACAAAAAGATAAAACTCTATGGTGCTTTTGTTACCATGATCAGAAACCAAGTGGGACATTCTGAAGGCTTTTAAACTGAAAATAAACTATGGCAGCTGGGTAAGATCAGCAATTGAGCTATCCTATCCCTGGGGGAAGAGGCCATTGGTTATTGGCTCTCCTTAAGTCTTCTCCCAAGTGTTCCCACTGTGGCACATTAAGGACCCTCTTCTAAGGTGGTGAGAGAGATTTTCACCAGGCCTTGCCACACAGGGGAGCTGTTTTCTTCACACCTTTGTGTCATCCACACCTACTGCACAGACCCCAGCATCTCCCCTTTTTATATTATTGAGCAGAAGGATGCGCAGTTCTCTGCGAGTGGCTCGAATCATGGAGCTCAAACGCCGGAAGATGACTGTTTTTGTAGCAACATGAGTTTGCCATGGTTGTTCAGATGGTTTACAAGTATAGATAGAGGAGAATACAAAATGGATTATGATTAAGATCTTACCAAGATGACAAGGGAATATCTCAGTCATGTACATCTGCTTTTTCAAATAATATTCCTGTAACAAAAACTTCAAAAATCAATTAAAAGTATAGCATTTCCTAACCGGTAAACACAAACAATATGATAACAACTAAAAAACCAGCATAAAACTAAGATCTACTGTATATCTATATTTCATGTGGTATCAAGGAACACTGAAGCCAAACAGCAGACACACACACACACACACACACACACACACACACACATTTTTTTACATACTATAGAGGACTATAAGTAAAATTTCAAACAATTTTGACAAAAGACGTACAGAAAGACAGACATAGGTGGCCACCACACTCACTCAATTTTAAAAATCTAACGGGCCATAACGATGTCTTGTATGGACCCTGACTCAAGAAGTCATGTTATATCCAACCCTCTTGAGTCCCAGATGAGTACTCAAAGCAAGCAAATTTGGATGATGAGATACCTATTTATTGGCAAAGGTCAGTGTAGATCCTGTGAGCCAGGAAGCCAGGACTGGCAGTGGGGCCGTGTTAATCATCACGGTGGCCTCCCCAGACTACCGAGCCAGGCTCTAAGACACAGGATGGCCACTATCCTCCAACTGAGGCCTCCAAAATGTTACAACGTGCATGAGAGATCATGTCAGATAAATCTAAGATTTATTAAGGAGTCTTTCCAAACCAAGCTTGGTGATAGCAATACTCATTAATATTTAGTAAGTAAAAACTCTACAACGATAATTCAGTCTGAATAGAAACCTTGCAAGAAAAATTTGGTCATTACTGAAGATCCTAATTCAATTATTCTAGCAATATAAATTAGCTTAAAAGATATGCAGTTAACAACCTGGACATATTTACAAAACTATAACTATTTACCCTTTTCTTGCTTTTTGGCCTGCTTTACATTGTTGTGAAGCATTCCCTGTCCTAGAACTTTTGGAAATACAGAAATTTGAATTAAACTTCTGTGAAAAAAAATTTTTTTTTGTAATAGTATTTTGATATGATAAAATTTTGCTCTACTTGGCATCTGAGAGCATCTTTAATACAATCCAAAAGCCTACTCAGTTATTGTATCTATGAAATGAAATTTCTGAATTATTTAAATGCCGGGGCTAATAATATCTAGTTAAAATAAGATCTCTTTATATAACACAATATAGATTAGGTTTAATTATTGACATTAAGTGATCACTTAAGTACCTATAAAATAAATACACAACTTTTATCAATCTTAAGCAATATGAACATACTGTAAGGCAGAAAATACAAGTATCACCTTGATACCTCGATATAGAATCTTATCATATTCTGAGACACTTCAGCAAAGTCAGGTCTGGAGTTCGCTGGAGCTAACTAGAAAAATTTAATCATTAGGTAGATAAAAATATTTATGAGAAGATGTTATAATACCATGTGATTTTAAAACTTTGTTGCTATAACAGATGATCAGATTCCATGCATCAAGGATGAATATTTTAGAAAATGCTGCAAACAGTGTGTAGAGAATATGATTAATTATATTGAATATAAATCATACAGGATGTATTCCTTGCACAACCTTCATGGCTATCCTATCCCTTCTTCAACAAACTTTATCCTGTCAATATTTTGTCCTCTTCAGTGCTGCAGTCTAACATAGCTATTCTCCTATAGGACAGAATATTTTACAAGCCATGCCCTTTTTTTTTTTTTCATCCAAGAACTTTCCTCTACAACCTTTTTCATCAAGAACACATTTGTATACTTGAATTTATTCTTTATTTAAATAGCAGATAAAAGTATATGGTGCATCCCATACCTGGAAAAATTTTAACAGTGAATTAGATGTTACTTTTATACCAGTTCATATTGGGGTAAATGTTACACTTTTAAAGCAATGCCTCAAATAATACCTTGAGAGTTATATTTGTAAAATTTGAAAATTCAAGATAAAAATTTAACAGAGTTAAAAAAAAGGTGTTAATTTTGCATAGATATTGTTTATGAAATACAAGAAGTTAAGTATTCTTCTATGGGCCCAGTTTAGTTTAATCTCCTATACCCACAATGGCCAATAGTGCTATTTGTATTATCTCATCCTTGGATATTAAATAAGTAAGCTGTTTAAAGCTATGAGGGAAAATTATTATTTACATCCTTACCAAAAAAGCTGTTTATTGCTACGAAATCTTTTTATAATTAAAATGGAGAACAAAGCACAATAAGAAGTAATAACCTTTTTATTCATGGAAGAAGATGTAGCCACTTTAAAGGCCCTTGTTGTCACAAGCATCCAGTTGGGGTATGAACAATAGGTAATATAATTCATTGCCAAGGAAGATACCAACTTTTAATTATCAGTATCAGGTTTTAAGTCTGTTACTCTTCTATAGGCATAACTTGGATTGGATGTTGGTGCTTTGCAAACCTCTGATTGTTCAGGAACCAGGACTGGCCCCGCCAGGAGTTTCCTGACCACAGGCGCTGGCCATCACAATCAATTTTAGATTTACATTTACATACTTTTGCCCAATGTATGGCTCTGTGACATTTAGGACACATTTTAGGGCAGTGATCCTTAGCAGTATTATTGCCATATTTTCTAGCTAAAAGAGATGCTTGGCATTGCTTTTGAAGGTATTTGAGTTTATCAGAATTAAAACATTTAGCATTCATTCGCATTTGGATAGCAAAGGTTTCAAGCCCTGCCAGGTGGGCAGGATGTTTTAAAGTCCTTATGTTGTGGCAGGCCTTTAGATAACCCATAACTTGTTTACCAGATTTTTGGGTATTTTCTTTCCTACAATCTTTCCACATATGTCCCAATTTGCCACAATTATAACATTTATGCCTATTTTGCTTTAACTCAGTGCTTAAAGTAGCAGCCATCAATTTAGTTTTGTACACTTTAGAGCCAATATTCATACATGTCTTCTTATTTTTGGGGACCTGGTACTGTGCCTGCCTCCCATTTCCCTGCTTCTGACCCTGTACAGGCTGATTACTCAATTTACGTTGACTTCGAGGCGATAGAACTGTCCCATTCTTGTGGAATTTAGACTGACAAGCCTTTTGCCAATGAAATCCCTTCTCACACCGCGGACAGACGGTGCGAGGGATATTTAAATTGGGTTTAGAAGTGTCCACACAAATTTTTTCCTGTCTGAAATTTTGAGACAAATTTTTAGTGGGACAGCTGTGGCTGAAATGCCCTACTTCACCACAGCAATAACAATTGTTTCTTTTTTTTTATTTCCTTGATTACCTCTTATGTTCTTTAAAATCTGAGTAGCAGTTTGACCTTGAAGAGCTGCAGCAATAGTTAACCCTTGCATGTAAGATGGAGTTACCTCAGCACAAGCTCGAACATAGTCTGACAAGACTCCTGTCCTTCTCACTGGCTGAATTAAGGTTTGACAAATTGGAGTAGCATTTTCAAAAGCTAGCTGTTTAACTATGAGATCTGTAGCTGTATTGTTAATTACTGTCCGGCTCACTGCTTCGGTGAGTCGAGCTACAAAATCTGCAAAAGGCTCCTCAGGCTTCTGCATTTACAAAACCCGAGGACTTCTGTTCTGGAGATGGCAGGCGTTTCCATGTGCCCAATGCCAAGGAGGAGATAAGCTGTAATGTCTCCTCAGGCAGATTAAGTTGTTCTGAAACGCCAAGATGAGTACCCTGTCCTAGAAGCATGTCTGCAGCCCAGTGAGGATGCTGGTTTTGAACATTAGTTCTGGCTTGGGCATGAGCCATATCCGTGACTATAGACTTGAAATATAAGTACTGTCCAACGGAGAGACAGGCTCGGGCTATCTCGAACCAATCGGCTGGGGTATTTGCCTGTTGAGTAATTCTCCCCAGCAGAGTGAGAGTATAATTTGCATTTACCCCATATGTCTTGGATGCTTCTACCAGATCTTTCAACTGTTTATAGGTAATAGGTTCATGATATCTGTCCCCATTTTCCGGATTCTGATAAACCGGAAATGCAGAGTAGAGGCAACTTAGCGCCCTCCGGGGAATGAAGTGCCACCCTCCACTAGATGGATACGGGGGAGGTCGGCATTCCACTTCTCCAGAAGACATGGAAGCCTCATGTAGACTATGGTCCTTTTCTTCTAGTTCTGATAACTCATCATCAGACGAGTCCTCTTGTGTAGCTACCTTTAAATTTCTAAACTCATCTAATATTGGATACAGCGGCTGTTTATTACTCTTTTCTTTATCTTTTTCTTTTTTATTCTTTTCTTTATCTTCTTCTTTTAAGCATGCTTCCTTTTTTCTTTTAGGCCTACTACCCCTCTCCTCAATTGATTCAGCTTCCGAGAGGCTCTCCTGATACTTAATGAGCTGCTCTCGACCCTGTCTAACATGCTCCATGTGCCGTCCTTCTTTTAAACAGGACCGGACCAACTTCCAAAGTGGGAGGGATCCGGGTCCTAGCCTTCCTTCCTCTTTTGCCTTTTCCAAATCTTTGCCTAGTTTGTCCCAACAGCTCAAGGTCAGATCTCCGGAGACTGCGAACCACGGAGCAGCTGCGTCGTAATCATTTATTATCTTCTGCACTGACCTTGCTGAAACTTTTAAGCCTCGTTGTTTAAGGAGTCCCAATATGGGGTCAGCGAACTCGCTGCTGGCTGATATTCGGCCTTGATTATTACCCATTTTCTTAGATCTCGTGAAAGGCCGCTTTATCTACAGCGGAATTACTTTCACTTTGTCCGGGTTCACAGCAGCAAAGACACTCACGACCAGGCTGATGTAGGCGCAGGAAAAAGCAACACCACAATCCTACTATAGCTGTACCAAAAACAATAAGAGCAACAAGAACAGGGTTTATCATACCTGAGAGGTTACCTACCGGTAGTCCGCTCCATGTGTAGAGTTCTGAACTTCAACCCCTTACTGGTGTCCGCTGGATTCGAAGATTCCCGGGTTTCGGCACCAGCTGTAGCGCGCCCCGGGCCAGCAGGGAATAAAACGCAGACACCGAAGTCCTTCTCTGATCACACTTTATTGGAGCGCTGCTTGATTGAGGGTAAGATGGCGGTGAGGGGCCCAGGGAGAGCAAAGCGGATGGCTTACATACATCTCTATGAGAGGCGTGTCTGTGGCTCAGTGACTGGTCGTGATAGGACAGTGAGTGCTTACTTGACAGATTGTGATAGGTCGCTGCTGTTGCCAGGCAAACTAGGGCTGGAAGCTACGTCAGGGCAGAGTTGTTTACTCTGTGTCTGTCGCCATCTTGTAATGGCGACTGACTGTGCTCAGCAGTTGGTGAAGCGCATATGGAAGAAGAATCAGCCGAGTGGTTCTTGTGGGGAACAACTCCATTTGGCTCACTAACTTCAGACAATATCAGGCTTCCAAGCAGCTCTCAAGGAAACTCAGTTTTCACACTCTAGGCTTAATGCCCTTTGAGTGCCTAGGACTGAAATGAAGCTTGGTGAGCTTCCCACACAAACCAATGCTCCACATGCGGGTTTCACATGCCACCAACTCCACATTCACAGACACCTTCAGCGCCAAAGCCGTTTTCAGATAGCCCTCAATGCAAAGGCTCTAGGTGCAAATATTGGTGTGAGAGCTAATTCAATCAAGGAAACACTGCATGTTGCTGAAGCGCATATTGAAGAAGAATCAGCCGAGTGGTTCTTGTGGGAGAACAACTCCATTTGGCTCACTAACTTCACACACCATCAGGCTTCCAAGCAGCTCTCAAGGGAACTCAGTTTTCACACTCTAGGCTTAATGCCTTTTGAGTGAATTATCTAGGAATGAACCTGGTAGAGCATCCAACACAAACCAATGCTCCACATGCGGGTTTCACATGCCACCAACTCCACATTCACAGACAACTTCAGCGACAAAGCCGTTTTCAGATAGCCCTCAATGCAAAGGCTCTAGGCGCAAATATTGGTATGAGAGCTAATTCAATCAAGGAAACACTGCATGTTGGTGAAGCGCATATTGAAGAAGAATCAGCAGAGTGTTTCTTGTGGGAGAACAACTCCATTTGGCTCACTAACTTCACACACCATCAGGCTTCCATGCAACTCACAAGGGAACTCAGTTTTCACACTCTAGGCTTAATTCCCCTTGAGTGCCTAGGACTGAAAAGAAGCTTGGTGAGCTTCCCACACAAACCAATGCTCCACATGCGGGTTTCACATGCCACCAACTCCACATTCACAAACTACTTCAGCGCCAAAGCTGTTTTCAGATAGCCCTCAATACAAAGGCTGTAGGCGCAAATATTGGTGTGAGAGCTAATTCAATCAAGGAAACACTGCATGTTGGTGAAGCGCATATTGAAGAAGAATCAGCCGAGTGTTTCTTGTGGGAGAACAACTCCATTTGGCTCACTAACTTCACACACCATCAGGCTTCCATGCAGCTCTCAAGAAACGCAGTCTTCACACTCTAGGCTTAATGCCCGTTGAGTTCATTATCTCGGAATGAACCTGTTTGAGCATCCCACACAAACCAATGCTCCACATGCGGGTTTCACATGCCACCAACTCCACATTCACAGACAACTTCAGCGCCAAAGCCATTTTCAGATAGCCCTCAATACAAAGGCTCTAGGCGCAAATATTTGTGTGAGAGCTAATTCAATCAAGGAAACATTGCATGTTGGTGAAGCGCATATTGAAGAAGAATCAGCCGAGTGTTTCTTGTGGGAGAACAACTCCATTTGGCTCACTAACTTCACACACCATCAGGCTTCCAAGCAGCTCTCAACGAAACTCAGTTTTCACACTCTAGGCTTAATGCCGTTTGCGTGCATTATCTAGGAATGAACCTGGTAGAGCATCCCACACAATCCAATGCTCCACATGCGGGTTTCACATGCCAACAGCTCCACATTCACAGACAACTTCAGCGCCAAAGCCATTTTCAGATAGCCCTCAATACAATGGCTCTAGGCGCAAATATTGGTGTGAGAGCTAATTCAATCAAGGAAACACTGCATGTTGGTGAAGCGCATATTGAAGAAGAATCAGCCGAGTGGTTCTTGTGGGAGAACAACTCCATTTGGCTCACTAACTTCACACACCATCAGGCTTCCAAGCAGCTCTCAAGGAAACTCAGTTTTCACACTCTAGGCTTAATGCCCTTTGAGTGCCTAGATTGAAATGAAGCTTGGTGAGCTTCCCACACAAACCAAGACTCCACATGCGGGTTTCACATGCCACCAACTCCACATTCACAGACAACTTCAGCGCCAAAGCCGTTTTCAGATAGCCCTCAATACAAAGGCTCTAGGCGCAAATATTGGTGTGAGAGCTAATTCAATCAAGGAAACACTGCATGTTGGTGAAGCGCATATGGAAGAAGAATCAGCCGAGTGGTTCTTGTGGGAGAACAACTCCTTTTGGCTCACTAACTTCACACACCATCAGGCTTAAAAGCAGCTCTCAAGGAAACTCAGTTTTCACACTCTAGGCTTAATGCCTTTTTAGTGAATTATCTAGGAATGAACCTGGTAGAGCATCCAAGACAAACCAATGCTCCACATGCGGGTTTCACATGCCACCAACTCCACATTCACAAACAACTTCAGCGCAAAAGCCGTTTTCAGATAGCCCTCAATACAAAGGCTATAGGCGCAAATATTGGTGTGAGAGCTAATTCAATCAAGGAAACACTGCATGTTGGTGAAGCGCATATTGAAGAAGAATCAGCCAAGTGTTTCTTGTGGGAGAACAACTCCATTTGGCTCACTAACTTCACACACCATCAGGCTTCCATGCAGCTCTCAAGAAACGCAGTCTTCACACTCTAGGCTTAATGCCCGTTGAGTTCATTATCTCGGAATGAACCTGTTTGAGCATCCCACACAAACCAATGCTCCACATGCGGGTTTCACATGCCACCAACTCCACATTCACAGACACCTACAGCGCCAAAGACATTTTCAGATAGCCCTCAATGCAAAGGCTCTAGGCGCAAATATTGGTGTGAGAGCTAATTCAATCAAGGAAACACTGCATGTTGGTGAAGCGCATATTGAAGAAGAATCAGCCGAGTGGTTCTTGTGGGAAAACAACTCCATTTGGCTCACTAACTTCACACACCATCAGGCTTCCAAGCAGCTCTCAACGAAACTCAGTTTTCACACTCTAGGCTTAATTCATTTTGAGTGAATTATCTAGGAATGAAACTGGTAGACCATCAACACAAACCAATGCTCCACATGCAGGTTTCACATGCCAACAACTCCACATTCACAGACAAGTTCAGCTCAAAAGCCATTTTCAGATAGCCCTCAATACAGTGGTTCTAGGTGCAAATATTGGTGTGAGAGCTAATTCAATCAAGGAAACACTGCATGTTGGTGAAGCGCATATTGAAGAAGAATCAGCCGAGTGGTTCTTGTGGGAGAACAACTCCATCTGGCTCACTAACTTCACACACCATCAGGCTACCAAGCAGCTGTCAAGGGAACTCAGTTTTCACACTCTAGGTTTAGTGCCCTTTGAGTGCATTATGTAGGAATGAACCTGGTAGAGCTTCCCACACAAACCAATGCTCCACATGCGGGTTTCACATGCCACCAACTCCACATTCACAGACAACTTCAGAGCCAAAGCCGTTTTGAGATAGCCCTCAATGCAAAGGCTCTAAGCGCAAATATTGGTGTGAGAGCTAATTCAATCAAGGAAACACTGCATGTTGGTGAAGTGCATATTGAAGAAGAATCAGCCGAGTGGTTCTTGTGGGAGAACAACTCCATTTGGCTCACTAACTTCACACACCATCAGGCTTCCAAGCAGCTCTCAAGGAAACTCAGTTTTCACACTCTAGGCTTAATGCCCCTTGAGTGCCTAGGACTGAAATGAAGCGTGGTGAGCTTCCCACACAAACCAATGCTCCACATGCGGGTTTCACATGCCACCAACTCCACATTCACAGACAACTTCAGCGCCAAAGCCGTTTTGAGATAACCCTCAATACAAAGGCTCTAGGCGCAAATATTGGTGTGAGAGCTAATTCAATCAAGGAAACACTGCATGTTGGTGAAGGGCATATGGAAGAAGAATCAGCCGAGTGGTTCTTGTGGGAGAACAACTCTATTTGGCTCACTAACTTCACACACCATCAGGCTTCCAAGCAGCTCTCAAGGAAACTCAGGTTTCACACTCTAGGCTTAATGCCTTTTGAGTGAATTATCTAGGAATGAACCTGTTTGAGCATGCCACACAAACCAATGCTCCACATGCAGGTTTCACATGCCACCAACTCCACATTCACAGACACCTTCAGCGCCAAAGCCATTTTCAGATAGCCCTCAATACAAAGGCTCTAGGCGCAAATATTGGTGTGAAAGCTAATTCAATCAAGGAAACACTGCATGTTGGTGAAGCGCATATTGAAGAAGAATCAGCCGAGTGGTTCTTGTGGGAAAACAACTCCATTTGGCTCACTAACTTCACACACCATCAGGCTTCCAAGCAGCTCTCAACGAAACTCAGTTTTCACACTCTAGGCTTAATTCATTTTGAGTGAATTATCTAGGAATGAACCTGGTAGACCATCAACACAAACCAATGCTCCACATGCAGGTTTCACATGCCAACAACTCCACATTCACAGACAAGTTCAGCTCAAAAGCCATTTTCAGATAGCCCTCAATACAGTGGCTCTAGGTGCAAATATTGGTGTGAGAGCTAATTCAATCAAGGAAACACTGCATGTTGGTGAAGCGCATATTGAAGAAGAATCAGCCGAGTGGTTCTTGTGGGAGAACAACTCCATCTGGCTCACTAACTTCACACACCATCAGGCTTCCAAGCAGCTCTCAAGGAAACTCAGTTTTCACACTCTAGGTTTAGTGCCCTTTGAGTGCATTATGTAGGAATGAACCTGGTAGAGCTTCCCACACAAACCAATGCTCCACATGCGGGTTTCACATGCCACCAACTCCACATTAACAGACAACTTCCTAGCCAAAGCCGTTTTCAGATAGCCCTCAATGCAAAGGCTCTAGGTGCAATTATTGGTATGAGAGCTAATTCAATCAAGGAAACACTGCATGTTGGTGAAGCGCATATTGAAGAAGAATCAGCAGAGTGGTTCTTGTGGGAGAACAACTCCATTTGGCTCACTAACTTCACACACCATCAGGCTTCCAAGCAACTCTCAAGTAAACTCAGTTTTCACACTCTAGGCTTAATTCCCCTTGAGTGCCTAGGACTGAAATGAAGCTTGGTGAGCTTCCCACACAAACCAATGCTCCACATGCGGGTTTCACATGCCACCAACTCCACATTAACAGACAACTTCCTAGCCAAAGCCGTTTTCAGATAGCCCTCAATACAAAGGCTCTAGGCGCAAATATTGGTGTGAGAGCTAATTCAATCAAGGAAACACTGCATGTTGGTGAAGCACATATTGAAGAAGAATCAGTCGAGTCTTTCTTGTGGGAGAACAACTCCATTTGGCTCACTAACTTCACACACCATCAGGCTTCCATGCAGCTCTCAAGGAAACTCAGGCTTCACACTCTAGGCTTAATGCCCGTTGAGTGCATTATGTAGGAATGAACCTGGTAAAAATTCCCACACAAACCAATGCTCCACATGCGGATTTCACATGCCACCAACTTCACATTCACAGACAACTTCCTAGCCAAAGCCGTTTTCAGATAGCCCTCAATACAAAGGCTCTAGGTGCAAATATTGGTGTGAGAGCTAATTCAATCAAGGAAACACTGCATGTTGGTGAAGCGCATATTGAAGAAGAATCAGCAGAGTGGTTCATGTGGGAGAACAACTCCATTTGGCTCACTAACTTCAGACACCATCAGGCTTCCAACAGCTCTCAAGGAAACTCAGTCTTCACACTCTAGGCTTAATGCCCTTTGAGTGCCTAGGACTGAAATGGAGCGTGGTGAGCTTCCCACACAAACCAATGCTCTACAAGCGGGTTTCACATGCCACCAACTCCACATTCACAGACAACTTCCTAGCCAAAGCCGTTTTCAGATAGCCTTCAATACAAAGGCTCTAGGCGCAAATATTGGTGTGAGAGCTAATTCAATCAAGGAAACACTGCATGTTGCTGAAGCGCATATGGAAGAAGAATCAGCAGAGTGGTTCTTGTGGGAGAACAACTCCATTTGGCTCACTAACTTCACACACCATCAGGCTTCCAAGCAGCTCTCAACGAAACTCCGTTTTCACACTCTAGCCTTAATGCCCTTTGAGTGCCTAGACTGAAATGAAGCTTGGTGAGCTTCCCACACAAACCAAGACTCCACATGCGGGTTTCACATGCCACCAACTCCACATTCACAGACAACTTCAGCGCCAAAGCCGTTTTCAGATAGCCCTCAATGCAAAGGCTCTAGGCGCAAATATTGGTGTGAGAGCTAATTCAATCAAGGAAACGCTGCATGTTGGTGAAGCGCATATGGAAGAAGAATCAGCCGAGTGGTTCTTGTGGGAGAACAACTCCATTTGGCTCACTAACTTCACACACCATCAGGCTTCCAAGCAGCTCTCAAGGAAACTCAGTTTTCACACTCTAGGCTTAATGCCCTTTGAGTGCCTAGGACTGAAATGAAGCGTGGTGAGCTTCCAAAACAAACCAATGCTCTACAAGCGGGTTTCACATGCCACCAACTCCACATTCACAGACACCTTCAGCGCCAAAGCCGTTTTCAGATAGCCCTCAATGCAAAGGCTCTAGGCGCAAATATTGGTGTGAGAGCTAATTCAATCAAGGAAACACTGCATGTTGGTGATGCGCATATTGAAGAATCAGCCGAGTGGTTCTTGTAGGAGAACAACTCCATTTGGCTCACTAACTTCACACACCATCAGGCTTCCATGCATCTCTCAAGGAAACTCCGTTTTCACACTCTAAGCTTAATGCCCTTTGAGTGCATTATCTAGGAATGAACCTGGTAGAGCATCCAACACAAACCAATGCTCCACATGCGGGTTTCACATGATAACAACTCCACATTCACAGACAACTTCAGCTCAAAAGCCATTTTCAGATAGCCCTCAATACAATGGCTCTAGGCGCAAATATTGGTGTGAGAACTAATTCAATCAAGGAAACACTGCATGTTGGTGAAGCACATATTGAAGAAGAATCAGCCGAGTGGTTCTTGTGGGAGAACAACTCCATTTGGCTCACTAACTTCACACACCATCAGGCTTTCAAGCAGCTCTCAAGGAAACTCAGTTTTCACACTCTAGACTTAATGCCTTTTGAGTGAATTATCTAGGAATGAACCTGGTAGAGCATCCAACACAAACCAATGCTCCACATGCGGGTTTCACATGCCACCAACTCCACATTCACAGACAACTTCAGCGCCAAAGCCGTTTTCAGATAGCCCTCAATACAAAGGCTCTAGGCGCAAATATTGGTGTGAGAGCTAATTCAATCAAGGAAACACTGCATGTTGGTGAAGCGCATATGGAAGAAGAATCAGCCGAGTGGTTCTTGTGGGAGAACAACTCCATTTGGCTCACTAACTTCACACACCATCAGGCTTCCAAGCAGCTCTCAAGGAAACTCAGTTTTCACACTCTAGGCTTAATGCCTTTTGAGTGAATTATCTAGGAATGAACCTGGTAGAGCATCCAACACAAACCAATGCTCCACATGCGGGTTTCACATGCCACCAACTCCACATTCACAGACAACTTCCTAGCCAAAGCTGTTTTCAGATAGCCCTCAATGCAAAGGCTCTAGGTGCAATTATTGGTATGAGAGCTAATTCAATCAAGGAAACACTGCATGTTGGTGAAGCGCATATTGAAGAAGAATCAGCAGAGTGGTTCTTGTGGGAGAACAACTCCATTTGGCTCACTAACTTCACACACCATCAGGCTTCCAAGCAACTCTCAAGTAAACTCAGTTTTCACACTCTAGGCTTAATTCCCCTTGAGTGCCTAGGACTGAAATGAAGCTTGGTGAGCTTCCCACACAAACCAATGCTCCACATGCGGGTTTCACATGCCACCAACTCCACATTAACAGACAACTTCCTAGCCAAAGCCGTTTTCAGATAGCCCTCAATACAAAGGCTCTAGGCGCAAATATTGGTGTGAGAGCTAATTCAATCAAGGAAACACTGCATGTTGGTGAAGCACATATTGAAGAAGAATCAGTCGAGTCTTTCTTGTGGGAGAACAACTCCATTTGGCTCACTAACTTCACACACCATCAGGCTTCCATGCAGCTCTCAAGGAAACTCAGGCTTCACACTCTAGGCTTAATGCCCGTTGAGTGCATTATGTAGGAATGAACCTGGTAAAACTTCCCACACAAACCAATGCTCCACATGCGGATTTCACATGCCACCAACTTCACATTCACAGACAACTTCCTAGCCAAAGCCGTTTTCAGATAGCCCTCAATACAAAGGCTCTAGGTGCAAATATTGGTGTGAGAGCTAATTCAATCAAGGAAACACTGCATGTTGGTGAAGCGCATATTGAAGAAGAATCAGCAGAGTGGTTCATGTGGGAGAACAACTCCATTTGGCTCACTAACTTCAGACACCATCAGGCTTCCAACAGCTCTCAAGGAAACTCAGTCTTCACACTCTAGGCTTAATGCCCTTTGAGTGCCTAGGACTGAAATGGAGCGTGGTGAGCTTCCCACACAAACCAATGCTCTACAAGCGGGTTTCACATGCCACCAACTCCACATTCACAGACAACTTCCTAGCCAAAGCCGTTTTCAGATAGCCTTCAATACAAAGGCTCTAGGCGCAAATATTGGTGTGAGAGCTAATTCAATCAAGGAAACACTGCATGTTGCTGAAGCGCATATTGAAGAAGAATCAGCAGAGTGGTTCTTGTGGGAGAACAACTCCATTTGGCTCACTAACTTCACACACCATCAGGCTTCCAAGCAGCTCTCAACGAAACTCCGTTTTCACACTCTAGCCTTAATGCCCTTTGAGTGCCTAGACTGAAATGAAGCTTGGTGAGCTTCCCACACAAACCAAGACTCCACATGCGGGTTTCACATGCCACCAACTCCACATTCACAGACAACTTCAGCGCCAAAGCCGTTTTCAGATAGCCCTCAATGCAAAGGCTCTAGGCGCAAATATTGGTGTGAGAGCTAATTCAATCAAGGAAACACTGCATGTTGGTGAAGCGCATATGGAAGAAGAATCAGCCGAGTGGTTCTTGTGGGAGAACAACTCCATTTGGCTCACTAACTTCACACAACATCAGGCTTCCAAGCAGCTCTCAAGGAAACTCAGTTTTCACACTCTAGGCTTAATGCCCTTTGAGTGCATTATCTCCGAATGAACGTGTTTGAGCTTCCCACACAAACCAATGCTCCACATGCGGGTTTCACATGCCAACAACTCTACATTCACAGACAACTTCAGCGCCGAATCCGTTTTCAGATAGCCCTCAATACAAAGGCTCTAGGTGCAAATATTTGTGTGAGAGCTAATTCAATCAAGGAAACACTGCATGTTGGTGAAGCGCATATTGAAGAAGAATCAGCCGAGTGTTTCTTGTGGGAGAACAACTCCATTTGGCTCACTAACTTCACACACCATCAGGCTTCCATGCAGCTCTCAAGGAAACTCAGTCTTCACACTCTAGGCTTAATGCCCGTTGAGTGCATTATCTCGGAATGAACCTGGTAGAGCATCCCACACAAACCAATGCTCCACATGCGGGTTTCACATGCCACCAACTCCACATTCACAGACACCTTCAGCGCCAAAGCCGTTTTCAGATAGCCCTCAATGCAAAGGCTCTAGGCGCAAATATTGGTGTGAGAGCTAATTCAATCAAGGAAACACTGCATGTTGGTGAAGCGCATATTGAAGAAGAATCAGCCCAGTGGTTCTTGTTGGAGAACAACTCCATTTGGCTCACTAACTTCAGACACCATCAGGCTTCCATGCACCTCTCAAGAAAACTCAGTTTTCACACTCTAGGCTTAATGCCCTTTGAGTGCCTAGGACTGAAATGAAGCTTGGTGAGCTTCCCACACAAACCAATGCTCCACATGCGGGTTTCACATGTAACCAACTCCACATTCACAAACAACTTCAGCGCCAAAGCCGTTTTCAGATAGCCCTCAATACAAAGGCTCTAGGCGCAAATATTGGTGTGAGAGCTAAATCAATCAGGAAACACTGCATGTTGCTGAAGGGCATATTGAAGAAGAATCAGCCGAGTGGTTCTTGTGGGAGAACAACTCCATTTGGCTCACGAACTTCACACACCATCAGGCTTCCAAGCAACTCTCAAGGAAACTCAGTTTTCATACTCTAAACTAATGCCCTTTTTAGTGCCTAGGACTGAAATGAAGCTTGGTGAGCTTCCCACACAAACCAATGCTCTATAAGCGGGTTTCACATGCCACCAACTCCACATTCACAGACAACTTCAGCGCCAAAGCCGTTTTCAGATAGCCCTCAATGTAAAGGCTCTAGGCGCACATATTGGTGTGAGAGCTAATTCAATCAAGGAAACAATGCATGTTGTTGAAGCGCATATTGAAGAAGAATCAGCCGAGTGGTTCCTGTGGGGAACAACTCCATTTGGCTCACTAACTTCACACACCATCAGGCTTCCAAGCAGCTCTCAAGGAAACTCAGTTTTCACACTCTAGGCTTAATGCCCTTTGAGTGCATTATCTAGGAATGAACCTGGTAGAGCATCCCATGCAAACCAATGCTCCACATGCGGGTTTCACATGCCACCAACTCCACATTCACAGACAACTTCAGCGCCAAAGCCGTTTTCAGATAGCCCTCAATACAAAGGCTCTAGGCGCAAATATTGGTGTGAGAGCTAATTCAATCAAGGAAACACTGCATGTTGGTGAAGCGCATATTGAAGAAGAATCAGCCGAGTGTTTCTTGTGGGAGAACAACTCCATTGGCTCACTAACTTCACACACCATCAGGCTTCCATGCAGCTCTCAAGGAAACTCAGTTTTCACACTCTAGGCTTAATGCCCGTTGAGTGCATTATCTCGGAATGAACGTGTTTGAGCTTCCCACACAAACCAATGCTCCACATGCGGGTTTCACATGCCACTAACTCCACATTCACAGACAACTTCCTAGCCAAAGCCGTTTTCAGATAGCCTTCAATGCAAAGGCTCTAGGCGCAAATATTGGTGTGAGAGCTAATTCAATCAAGGAAACACTGCATGTTGCTGAAGCGCATATTGAAGAAGAATCAGCAGAGTGGTTCTTGTGGGAGAACAACTCCATTTGGCTCACTAACTTCACACACCATCAGGCTTCCAAGCAGCTCTCAACGAAACTCAGTTTTCACACTCTAGCCTTAATGCCCTTTGAGTGCCTAGACTGAAATGAAGCTTGGTGAGCTTCCCACACAAACCACTGCTCCACATGCGGGTTTCACATGCCACCAACTCCACATTCACAGACAACTTCAGCGCCAAAGCCGTTTTCAGATAGCCCTCAATGCAAAGGCTCTAGGCGCAAATATTGGTGTGAGAGCTAATTCAATCAAGGAAACACTGCATGTTGGTGAAGCGCATATGGAAGAAGAATCAGCCGAGTGGTTCTTGTGGGAGAACAACTCCATTTGGCTCACTAACTTCACGCAACATCAGGCTTCCAAGCAGCTCTCAAGGAAACTCAGTTTTCACACTCTAGGCTTAATGCCCGTTGAGTGCATTATCTCGGAATGAACGTGTTTGAGCTTCCCACACAAACCAATGCTCCACATGCGGGTTTCACATGCCACCAACTCCACATTCACAGACACCTTCAGCGCCAAAGCCGTTTTCAGATAGCCCTCAATACAAAGGCTCTAGGTGCAAATATTTGTGTGAGAGCTAATTCAATCAAGGAAACACTGCATGTTGGTGAAGCGCATATTGAAGAAGAATCAGCAGAGTGGTTCTTGTGGGAGAACAACTCCATTTGGCTCACTAACTTCACACACCATCAGGCTTCCAAGCAGCTCTCAAGGAAACTCAGTCTTCACACTCTAGGCTTAACGCCCTTTGAGTGCCTAGGACTGAAATGGAGCGTGGTGAGCTTCCCACACAAACCAATGCTCCACATGCGGGTTTCACATGCCACCAACTCCACATTCACAGACACCTTCAGCGCCAAAGCCGTTTTCAGATAGCCCTCAATACAAAGGCTCTAGGCGCAAATATTGGTGTGAGAAATAATTCAATCAAGGAAACACTGCATGTTGGTGAAGCGCATATTGAAGAAGAATCAGCCGAGTGGTTCTTGTGGGAGAACAACTCCATTTGGCTCACTAACTTCACACACCATCAGGCTTCCAAGCAGCTCTCAACGAAACTCAGTTTTTACACTCTAGGCTTAATGCCTTTTGAGTGAATTATCTAGGAATGAACCTGGTAGAGCATCCAACACAAACCAATGCTCCACATGCGGGTTTCACATGCCACCAACTCCACATTCACAGACAACTTCCTAGCCAAAGCCGTTTTCAGATAGCCCTCAATACAAAGGCTCTAGGTGCAATTATTTGTATGAGAGCTAATTCAATCAAGGAAACACTGCATGTTGGTGAAGCGCATATTGAAGAAGAATCAGCAGAGTGGTTCTTGTGGGAGAACAACTCCATTTGGCTCACTAACTTCACACACCATCAGGCTTCCAAGCAGCTCTCAAGGAAACTCAGTTTTCACACTCTAGGCTTAACGCCCTTTGAGTGCCTAGGACTGAAATGGAGCGTGGTGAGCTTCCCACACAAACCAATGCTCTACAAGCGGGTTTCACATGCCACCAACTCCACATTCACAGACAACTTCAGCGCCAAAGCCGTTTTCAGATAGCCCTCAATACAAAGGCTCTAGGCGCAAATATTGGTGTGAGAGCTAATTCAATCAAGGAAACACTGCATGTTGGTGAAGCGCATATTGAAGAAGAATCAGCCGAGTGGTTCTTGTGGGAGAACAACTCCATTTGGCTCACTAACTTCACACACCATCAGGCTTCAATGCAGCTCTCAAGGAAACTCAGTCTTCACACTCTAGGCTTAATGCCCGTTGAGTGCATTATCTCGGAATGAACCTGTTTGAGCATCCCACACAAACCAATGCTCCACATGCGGGTTTCACATGCCACCAACTCCACATTCACAGACACCTTCAGCGCCAAAGCCGTTTTCAGATAGCCCTCAATGCAAAGGCTCTAGGCGCAAATATTGGTGTGAGAGCTAATTCAATCAAGGAAACACTGCACGTTGGTGAAGCGCATATGGAAGAAGAATCAGCTGAGTGAATCTTGTGGGAGAACAACTCCATTTGGCTCACTAACTTCACACACCATCAGGCTTCCAAGCAGCTCTCAAGGAAACTCCGTTTTCACACTCTAGGCTTAATGCTCTTTGAGTGCATTATGTAGGAATGAACCTGGTAGAGCATCCCACACAAACCAATGCTCCACATGCGGGTTTCACATGCCACCAACTCCACGTTCACAAACAACTTCAACGCCAAAGCCGTTTTCAGATAGCCCTCAATACAAAGGCTCTAGGCGCAAATATTGGTGTGAGAGCTAATTCAATCAAGGAAACACTGCACGTTGGTGAAGCGCATATGGAAGAAGAATCAGCCGAGTGGTTCTTGTGGGAGAACAACTCCATTTGGCTCACTAACTTCACACACCATCAGGCTACCAAGCAGCTCTCAAGGGAACTCAGTTTTCACACTCTAGGCTTAATGCCCTTTGAGTGCATTATGTAGGAATGAACCTGGTAGAGTTTCCCACACAAACCAATGCTGCACATGCGGGTTTCACATGCCACCAACTCCACATTCACAAACCACTTCAGCGTCAAAGCCGTTTTCAGATAGCCCTCAATGCAAAGGCTCTAGGCGCAAATATTGGTGTGAGAGCTAATTCAATCAAGGAAACACTGCATGTTGGTGAAGGGCATATTGAAGAAGAATCAGCAAATTGGGGCTTGTGGGAGAACAACTCCATTTGGCTCACTAACTTCACACACCATCAGGCTACCAAGCAGCTCTCAAGGGAACTCAGTTTTCACACACTAGGGTTAGTGCCCTTTGAGTGCATTATTTAGGAATGAACCTGAAAGAGCTTCCCACACAAACCAATGCTCCACATGCGGGTTTCACATGCCACCAACTCCACATTCACAGACAACTTCAGCGCCAAAGCCGTTTTCAGATAGCCCTCAATGCAAAGGCTCTAGGCGCAAATATTGGTGTGAGAGCTAATTCAATCAAGGAAACACTGCATGTTGGTGAAGCGCATATGGAAGAAGAATCAGCCAAGTGGTCTTGTGGGAGAACAACTCCATTTGGCTCACTAACTTCACACACCATCAGGCTTCCAAGCAGCTCTCAAGGAAACTCAGTTTTCACACTCTAGGCTTAATGCCCTTTGAGTGCCTAGGACTGAAATGAAGCTTGGTGAGCTTCCCACACAAACCAATGCTCCACATGCGGGTTTCACATGCCACCAACTCCACATTCACAGACAACTTCAGCGCCAAAGCCGTTTTGAGATAGCCCTCAATACAAAGGCTCTAGGCGCAAATATTGGTGTGAGAGCTAATTCAATAAAGGAAACACTGCATGTTGGTGAAGCGCATATTGAAGAAGAATCAGCCGAGTGGTTCTTGTTGGAGAACAACTCCATTTGGCTCACTAACTTCACACACCATCAGGCTTCCAAGCAGCTCTCAAGGAAACTTAGTTTTCACACTCTAGGCTTAATGCCCTTTGAGTGCATTATGTAGGAATGAACCTGGTAGAGCATTCCACACAAACAAATGCTCCACATGCGGGTTTCACATGCCGCCAACTCCACATTCACAGACAACTTCCTAGCCAAAGCCGTTTTCAGATAGCCCTCAATACAAAGGCTCTAGGCGCAAATATTGTTGTGAGAGCTAATTCAATCAAGGAAACACTGCATGTTGGTGAAGCGCATATTGAAGAAGAATCAGCCGAGTGGTTCTTGTGGGAGAACAACTCCATTTGGCTCACTCACTTCACACACCATCAGGCTTCCAAGCAGCTCTCAAGGAAACTCAGTTTTCACACTCTAGGCTTAAAGCCCTTTGAGTGCCTAGGACTGAAATGAAGGTTGGTGATCTTCCCACACAAAACAATGCTGCACATGCGGGTTTCACATGCCACCAACTCCACATTCACAGACAACTTCCTAGCCAAAGCCGTTTTCAGATAGCCCTCAATACAATGGCTCTAGGCGCAGATATTGGTGTGAGAGCTAATTCAATCAAGGAAACACTGCATGTTGGTGAAGCGCATATTGAAGAAGAATCAGCCGAGTGGTTCTTGTGGGAGAACAACTCCATTTGGCTCACTAACTTCACACACCATCAGGCTACCAAGCAGCTCTCAAGGGAACTCAGTTTTCACACTCTAGGCTTAGTGCCCTTTGAGTGCATTATGTAGGAATGAACCTGGTAGAGCATCCCACACAAACCAATGCTGCACATGCGGGTTTCACATGCCACCAACTCCACATTCACATACCACTTCAGCGTCAAAGCCGTTTTGAGATAGCCCTCAATGCAAAGGCTGTAGGCGCAAATATTGGTGTGAGAGCTAATTCAATCAAGGAAACACTGCACGTTGGTGAAGCGCATATGGAAGAAGAATCAACCGCGTGGTTCTTGTTGGAGAACAACTCCATTTGGCTCACTAACTTCACACACCATCAGGCTTCCAAGCAGCTCTCAAGGAAACTCAGTTTTCACACTCTAGGCTTAATGCCCTTTGAGTGCCTAGGACTGAAATGAAGCTTGGTGAGCTTCCCACACAAACCAATGCTCCACATGCGGGTTTCACATGCCACCAACTCCACATTCACAGACAACTTCAGCGCCAAAGCCGTTTTCAGATAGCCCTCAAGACAAAGGCTCTAGGCGCAAATATTGGTGTGAGAGCTAATTCAATCAAGGAAACACTGCATGTTGGTGAAGCGCATATTGAAGAAGAATCAGCCGAGTGGTTCTTGTGGGGGAACAACTCCATTTGGCTCACGAACTTCACACACCATCAGGCTTCCAAGCAGCTCTCAAGGAAACTCAATTTTCACACTCTAGGCTTAATGCCCTTTGAGTGCATTATGTAGGAATGAAGCTTGGTAGAGCATCCCACACAAACCAATGCTCCACATGCCGGTTTCATATGCCACCAACTCCACATTCACAAACAACTTCAGCGCCAAAGCCGTTTTCAGATAGCCCTCAAGACAAAGGCTCTAGGCGCAAATATTGGTGTGAGAGCTAATTCAATCAAGGAAACACTGCATGTTGGTGAAGCGCATATTGAAGAAGAATCAGCAAATTGGGGCTTGTGGGAGAACAACTCCATTTGGCTCACTAACTTCACACACCATCAGGCTTCCAAGCAGCTCTCAAGGAAACTCAGTTTTCACACTCTAGGCTTAATGCCCTTTGAGTGCCTAGGACTGAAATGAAGCTTGGTGAGCTTCCCACACAAACTAATGCTCCATATGCGGGTTTCACATGCCACCAACTCCACATTCACAGACAACTTCAGCGCAAAAGCCGTTTTGAGATAGCCCTCAATACAATGGCTCTAGGCGCAGATATTGGTGTGAGAGCTAATTCAATCAAGGAAACACTGCATGTTGGTGAAGTGCATATTGAAGAAGAATCAGCCGAGTGGTTCTTGTGGGAGAACAACTCCATTTGGCTCACGAACTTCACACACCATCAGGCTTCCAAGCAGCTCTCAACGAAACTCAGTCTTCACACTCTAGGCTTAATGCTCTTTGAGTGCATTATGTAGGAATGAACCTGGTAGAGCATCCCACACAAACCAATGCTCCACATGCGGGTTTCACATGCCACCAACTCCATATTCACAGACAACTTCAGCGCCAAAGCCGTTTTCAGATAGCCCTCAATACAAAGGCTCTAGGCGCAAATATTGGTGTGAGAGCTAATTCAATCAAGGAAACACTGCATGTTGGTGAAGCGCATATTGAAGAAGAATCAGCCGAGTGGTTCTTGTGGGAGAACAACTCCATTTGGCTCACTAACTTCACACACCATCAGGCTTCCAAGCAGCTCTCAACGAAACTCAGTTTTCACACTCTAGGCTTAATGCCCTTTGAGTACCTAGGACTGAAATGAAGCGTGGTGAGCTTCCCACACAAACCAATGCTCCACATGCGGGTTTCACATGCCACCAACTCCACATTCACAGACAACTTCAGCGCAAAAGCCGTTTTCAGATAGCCCTCAATACAAAGGCTCTAGGCGCAAATATTGGTGTGAGAGCTAATTCAATCAAGGAAACACTGCATGTTGGTGAAGCGCATTTTGAAGAAGAATCAGCCGAGTGGTTCTTGTGGGAGAACAACTCCATTTGGCTCACTAACTTCACACACCATCAGGCTTCCAAGCAGCTCTCAAGGAAACTTAGTTTTCACACTCTAGGCTTAATGCCCTTTGAGTGCATTATGTAGGAATGAACCTGGTAGAGCATTCCACACAAACCAATGCTCCACATGCGGGTTTCACATGCCACCAACTCCACATTCACAGACAACTTCAGCGCCAAAGCCGTTTTCAGATAGCCCTCAATACAAAGGCTCTAGGCGCAAATATTGGTGTGAGAGCTAATTCAATCAAGGAAACACTGCATGTTGGTGAAGCGCATATTGAAGAAGAATCAGCAAATTGGGGCTTGTGGGAGAACAACTCCATTTGGCTCACTAACTTCACACACCATTAGGCTTCCATGCAGCTCTCAACGAAACTCAGTCTTCACACTCTAGGCTTAATGCCCTTTGAGTGCATTATGTAGGAATGAACCTGGTAGAGCATTCCACACAAACCAATGCTCCACATGCGGGTTTCACATGCCACCAACTCCACATTCACAGACAACTTCAGCGCCAAAGCCCTTTTCAGATAGCCCTCAATACAAAGGCTCTAGGCGCAAATATTGGTGTGAGAGCTAATTCAATCAAGGAAACACTGCATGTTGGTGAAGCGCATATTGAAGAAGAATCAGCCGAGTGGTTCTTGTGGGGAACAACTCCATTTGGCTCACTAACTTCACACACCATCAGGCTTCCAAGCAGCTCTCAAGGAAACTCAATTTTCACACTCTAGGCTTAAAGCCCTTTGAGTGCATTATGTAGGAATGAAGCTTGGTAGAGCATCCCACACAAACCAATGCTCCACATGCGGGTTTCATATGCCACCAACTCCACATTCACAAACAACTTCAGCGCCAAAGCCGTTTTCAGATAGCCCTCAAGACAAAGGCTCTAGGCGCAAATATTGGTGTGAGAGCTAATTCAATCAAGGAAACACTGCATGTTGCTGAAGCGCATATTGAAGAAGAATCAGCCGAGTGGTCTTGTGGGAGCACAACTCCATTTGGCTCACTAACTTCACACACCATCAGGCTTCCAAGCAGCTCTCAAGGAAACTCAGTTTTCACACTCTAGGCTTAATGCCCTTTGAGTGCCTAGGACTGAAATGAAGCTTGGTGAGCTTCCCACACAAACTAATGCCCCACATGCGGGTTTCACATGCCACCAACTCCACATTCACAGACAACTTCAGCGCCAAAGCCGTTTTCAGATAGCCCTCAATACAAAGGCTCTAGGCGCAAATATTGGTGTGAGAGCTAATTCAATCAAGGAAACGCTGCATGTTGGTGAAGCGCATATTGAAAAAGAATCAGCCGAGTGGTTCTTGTGGGAGAACAACTCCATTTGGCTCACTAACTTCACACACCATCAGGCTTCCCTGCAGCTCTCAACGAAACTCAGTTTTCACACTCTAGGCTTAGTGCACTTTGAGTGCATTATGTAGGAATGAACCTGGTAGAGCTTCCCACACAAACCAATGCTCCACATGCGGGTTTCACATGCCACCAACTCCACATTCACAGACAACTTCAGCGCCAAAGCCGTTTTGAGATAACCCTCATACAAAGGCTCTAGGCGCAAATATTGGTGTGAGAGCTAATTCAATCAAGGAAACACTGCATGTTGGTGAAGCGCATATGGAAGAAGAATCAGCAAATTGGGGCTTGTGGGAGAACAACTCCATTTGGCTCACTAACTTCACACACACCATCAGGCTTCCCTGCAGCTCTCAACGAAACTCAGTCTTCACACTCTAGGCTTAATGCCCTTTGAGTGCCTAGGAGTGAAATGAAGCTTGGTGAGCTTCCCACACAAACCAATGCTCCACATGCGGGTTTCACATGCCACCAACTCCACATTCACAGACAACTTCAGCGCCAAAGCCGTTTTCAGATAGCCCTCAATGCAAAGGCTCTAGGCGCAAATATTGGTGTGAGAGCTAATTCAATCAAGGAAACACTGCATGTTGGTGAAGCGCATATTGAAGAAGAATCAGCCGAGTGGTTCTTGTGGGGGAACAACTCCATTTGGCTCACTAACTTCACACACCATCAGGCTTCCAAGCAGCTCTCAAGGAAACTCAATTTTCACACTCTAGGCTTAAAGCCCTTTGAGTGCATTATGTAGGAATGAAGCTTGGTAGAGCATCCCACACAAACCAATGCTCCACATGCGGGTTTCATATGCCACCAACTCCACATTCACAAACAACTTCAGCGCCAAAGCCGTTTTCAGATAGCCCTCAAGACAAAGGCTCTAGGCGCAAATATTGGTGTGAGAGCTAATTCAATCAAGGAAACGCTGCATGTTGGTGAAGCGCATATTGAAAAAGAATCAGCCGAGTGGTTCTTGTGGGAGAACAACTCCATTTGGCTCACTAACTTCACACACCATCAGGCTTCCAAGCAGCTCTCAACGAAACTCAGTTTTCACACTCTAGGCTTAGTGCACTTTGAATGCATTATGTAGGAATGAACCTGGTAGAGCTTCCCACACAAACCAATGCTCCACATGCGGGTTTCACATGCCACCAACTCCACATTCACAGACAACTTCAGCGCCAAAGCCGTTTTGAGATAACCCTCAATACAAAGGCTCTAGGCGCAAATATTGGTGTGAGAGCTAATTCAATCAAGGAAACACTGCATGTTGGTGAAGCGCATATGGAAGAAGAATCAGCAAATTGGGGCTTGTGGGAGAACAACTCCATTTGGCTCACTAACTTCACACACCATCAGGCTTCCCTGCAGCTCTTAACGAAACTCAGTCTTCACACTCTAGGCTTAATGCCCTTTGAGTGCCTAGGAGTGAAATGAAGCTTGGTGAGCTTCCCACACAAACCACTGCTCCACATGCGGGTTTCACATGCCACCAACTCCACATTCACAGAAAACTTCAGCGCCAAAGCCGTTTTCAGATAGCCCTCAATGCAAAGGCTCTAGGCGCAAATATTGGTGTGAGAGCTAATTCAATCAAGGAAACACTGCATGTTGGTGAAGCGCATATTGAAGAAGAATCAGCCGAGTGGTTCTTGTGGGGGAACAACTCCATTTGGCTCACTAACTTCACACACCATCAGGCTTCCAAGCAGCTCTCAAGGAAACTCAATTTTCACACTCTAGGCTTAAAGCCCTTTGAGTGCATTATGTAGGAATGAAGCTTGGTAGAGCATTCCACACAAACCAATGCTCCACATGCGGGTTTCATATGCCACCAACTCCACATTCACAAACAACTTCAGCGCCAAAGCCGTTTTCAGATAGCCCTCAAGACAAAGGCTCTAGGCGCAAATATTGGTGTGAGAGCTAATTCAATCAAGGAAACACTGCATGTTGCTGAAGCGCATATTGAAGAAGAATCAGCCGAGTGGTCTTGTGGGAGCACAACTCCATTTGGCTCACTAACTTCACACACCATCAGGCTTCCAAGCAGCTCTCAAGGAATCTCAGTTTTCACACTCTAGGCTTAATGCCCTTTGAGTGCCTAGGACTGAAATGAAGCTTGGTGAGCTTCCCACACAAACTAATGCCCCACATGCGGGTTTCACATGCCACCAACTCCACATTCACAGACAACTTCAGCGCAAAAGCCGTTTTGAGATAGCCCTCAATACAAAGGCTCTAGGCGCAAATATTGGTGTGAGAGCTAATTCAATCAAGGAAACACTGCATGTTGGTGAAGCGCATATTGAAGAAGAATCAGCCGAGTGGTTCTTGTGGGAGAACAACTCCATTTGGCTCACTAACTTCACACACCATCAGGCTTCCAAGCAGCTCTCAAGGAAACTTAGTTTTCACACTCTAGGCTTAATGCCCTTTGAGTGCATTATGTAGGAATGAACCTGGTAGAGCATTCCACACAAACCAATGCTCCACATGCGGGTTTCACATGCCACCAACTCCACATTCACAGACAACTTCAGCGCCAAAGCCGTTTTCAGATAGCCCTCAATACAAAGGCTCTAGGCGCAAATATTGGTGTGAGAGCTAATTCAATCAAGGAAACACTGCATGTTGGTGAAGCGCATATTGAAGAAGAATCAGCCGAGTGGTTCTTGTGGGAGAACAACTCCATTAACTCATTAACTTCACACACCATCAGGCTTCCAAGCAGCTCTCAAGGAAACTCAGTTTTCACACTCTAGGCTTAACGCCTTTTGAGTGCCTAGGACTGAAAAGAAGCTTGGTGAGCTTCCCACACAAACCAATGCTCCACATGCGGGTTTCACATGCCAACAACTCCACATTCACAGACAACTTCAGCGCCAAAGCCGTTTTCAGATAGCCCTCAATACAAAGGCTCTAGGCGCAAATATTGGTGTGAGAGCTAATTCAATCAAGGAAACGCTGCATGTTGGTGAAGCGCATATTGAAAAAGAATCAGCCGAGTGGTTCTTGTGGGAGAACAACTCCATTTGGCTCACTAACTTCACACACCATCAGGCTTCCCTGCAGCTCTCAACGAAACTCAGTCTTCACACTCTAGGCTTAATGCCCTTTGAGTGCCTAGGAGTGAAATGAAGCTTGGTGAGCTTCCCACACAAACCACTGCTCCACATGCGGGTTTCACATGCCACCAACTCCACATTCACAGACAACTTCAGCGCCAAAGCCGTTTTCAGATAGACCTCAATGCAAAGGCTCTAGGCGCAAATATTGGTGTGAGAGCTAATTCAATCAAGGAAACACTGCATGTTGGTGAAGCGCATATTGAAGAAGAATCAGCCGAGTGGTTCTTGTGGGAGAACAACTCCATTTGGCTCACTAACTTCACACACCATCAGGCTTCCAAGCAGCTCTCAAGGAAACTCAGTTTTCACACTCTAGGCTTAACGCCTTTTGAGTGCATTATGTAGGAATGAACCTGGTAGAGCATCCCACACAAACCAATGCTCCACATGCGGGTTTCACATGCCACCAACTCCATATTCACAGACAACTTCCTAGCCAAAGCCGTTTTCAGATAGCCCTCAATGCAAAGGCTCTAGGCGCAAATATTGTTGTGAGAGCTAATTCAATCAAGGAAACACTGCATGTTGGTGAAGCGCATATTGAAGAAGAATCAGCCGAGTGGTTCTTGTTGGAGAACAACTCCATTTGGCTCACTAACTTCACACACCATCAGGCTTCCAAGCAGCTCTCAAGGAAACTCAGTTTTCACACTCTAGGCTTAACGCCTTTTGAGTGCATTATGTAGGAATGAACCTGGTAGAGCATCCCACACAAACCAATGCTCCACATGCGGGTTTCACATGCCACCAACTCCACGTTCACAAACAACTTAAGCGCCAAAGCCGTTTTCAGATAGCCCTCAATACAAAGGCTCTAGGCGCAAATATTGGTGTGAGAGCTAATTCAATCAAGGAAACACTGCATGTTGGTGAAGCGCATATTGAAGAAGAATCAGCCGAGTGGTTCTTGTGGGAGAACAACTCCATTTGGCTCACGAACTTCACACACCATCAGGCTTCCAAGCAGCTCTCAAGGAAACTCAGTTTTCACACTCTAGGCTTAACGCCTTTTGAGTGCATTATGTAGGAATGAACCTGGTAGAGCATCCCACACAAACCAATGCTCCACATGCGGGTTTCACATGCCACCAACTCCATATTCACAGACAACTTCCTAGCCAAAGCCGTTTTCAGATAGCCCTCAATACAAAGGCTCTAGGCGCAAATATTGGTGTGAGAGCTAATTCAATCAAGGAAACGCTGCATGTTGGTGAAGCGCATATTGAAGAAGAATCAGCCGAGTGGTTCTTGTGGGAGAACAACTCCATTTGGCTCACGAACTTCACACACCATCAGGCTTCCAAGCAGCTCTCAAGGGAACTCAGTTTTCACACTCTAGGCTTAATGCTCTTTGAGTGCATTATGTAGGAATGAACCTGGTAGAGCATCCCACACAAACCAATGCTCCACATGCGGGTTTCACATGCCACCAACTCCACGTTCACAAACAACTTCAACGCCAAAGCCGTTTTCAGATAGCCCTCAATACAAAGGCTCTAGGCGCAAATATTGGTGTGAGAGCTAATTCAATCAAGGAAACACTGCACGTTGGTGAAGCGCATATGGAAGAAGAATCAACCGCGTGGTTCTTGTGGGAGAACAACTCCATTTGGCTCACTAACTTCACACACCATCAGGCTACCAAGCAGCTCTCAAGGGAACTCAGTTTTCACACTCTAGGCTTAATGAACTTTGAGTGCATTATGTAGGAATGAACCTGGTAGAGTTTCCCACAAAAACCAATGCTGCACATGCGGGTTTCATATGCCACCAACTCCACATTCACAAACCACTTCAGCGTCAAAGCCGTTTTCAGATAGCCCTCAATGCAAAGGCTCTAGGCGCAAATATTGGTTTGAGAGCTAATTCAATCAAGGAAACACTGCATGTTGGTGAAGCGCATATTGAAGAAGAATCAGCCGAGTGTTTCTTGTGGGAGAACAACTCCATTTGGCTCACTAACTTCACACACCATCAGGCTTCCAAGCAGCTCTCAAGGAAACTCAGTTTTCACACTCTAGGCTTAACGCCTTTTGAGTGCATTATGTAGGAATGAACCTGGTAGAGCATCCCACACAAACCAATGCTCCACATGCGGGTTTCACATGCCACCAACTCCACGTTCACAAACAACTTCAGCGCAAAAGCCGTTTTCAGATAGCCCTCAATACAAAGGCTCTAGGCGCAAATATTGTTGTGAGAGCTAATTCAATCAAGGAAACAATTCACGTTGGTGAAGCGCATATTGAAGAAGAATCAGCCGAGTGGTTCTTGTGGGAGAACAACTCCATTTGGCTCACTAACTTCACACACCATCAGGCTTCCAAGCAGCTCTCAAGGAAACTCAGTTTTCACACTCTAGGTTTAATGCCCTTTGAGTGCCTAGGACTGAAATGAAGCTTGGTGAGCTTTCCACACAAACCAATGCTCCACATGCGGGTTTCACATGCCACCAACTCCACATTCACAGACAACTTCAGCGCCAAAGCAGTTTTCAGATAGCCCTCAATACAAAGGCTCTAGGCGCAAATATTGGTGTGAGAGCTAATTCAATCAAGGAAACACTGCATGTTGCTGAAGCGCATATTGAAGAAGAATCAGCAGAGTGGTTCTTGTGGGAGAACAACTCCATTTGGCTCACTAACTTCACACACCATCAGGCTTCCATGCAACTCTCAAGGAAACTCAGTTTTCACACTCCAGGCTAAATTCCCCTTGAGTGCCTAGGACTGAAATGAAGCTTGGTGAGCTTCCCACGCAAACCAATGCTCCACATGCGGGTTTCACATGCCAACAACTCCACATTCACAGACAACTTCAGCGCCAAAACCATTTTCAGATAGCCCTCAATGCAAAGGCTCTAGGCGCAAATATTGGTGTGAGAGCTAATTCAATCAAGGAAACACTGCATGTTGGTGAAGCGCATATGGAAGAAGAATCAGCCTAGTGGTTCTTGTGGGAGAACAACTCCATTTGGCTCACTAACTTCAGACACCATCAGGCTTCCAAGCAGCTCTCAAGGAAACTCAGTTTTCACACTCTAGGCTTAATGCCCTTTGAGTGCCTAGGACTGAAATGAAGCTTGGTGAGCTTCCCTCACAAACCAGTGCTCCACATGCGGGTTTCACATGCCACCAACTCCACATTCACAGACAACTTCAGCGCCAAAGCCGTTTTCAGATAGCCCTCAATACAAAGGCTCTAGGCGCAAATATTGGTGTGAGAGCTAATTCAATCAAGGAAACACTGCATGTTGGTGAAGCGCATATTGAAGAAGAATCAGCCGAGTGGTTCTTGTGGGAGAACAACTCCATTTGGCTCACTAACTTCACACACCATCAGGCTTCCAAGCAGCTCTCAAGGAAACTCAGTTTTCACACTCTAGGTTTAGTGCACTTTGAGTGCATTATGTAGGAATCAACATGGTAGAGCTTCCCACACAAACCAATGCTCCACATGCGGGTTTCACATGCCACCAACTCCACATTCACAGACAACTTCCTAGCCAAAGCCGTTTTGAGATAGCCCTCAATGCAAAGCCTCTAGGCGCAAATATTGGTGTGAGAGCTAATTCAATCAAGGAAACACTGCATGTTGGTGAAGCGCATATTGAAGAAGAATCAGCAAATTGGGGCTTGTGGGAGAACAACTCCATTTGGCTCACTAACTTCACACACCATCAGGCTTCCAAGCAGCTCTCAACGAAACTCAGTCTTCACACTCTAGGCTTAATGCCCTTTGAGTGCCTAAGACTGAAATGAAGCTTGGTGAGCTTCCCACACAAACCAATGCTCCACATGCGGGATTCACATGCCACCAACTCCACATTCACAGACAACTTCAGCGCCAAAACCATTTTCAGATAGCCCTCAATGCAAAACCTCTAGGCGCAAATATTGGTGTGAGAGCTAATTCAATCAAGGAAACACTGCATGTTGGTGAAGCGCATATTGAAGAAGAATCAGCCGAGTGGTTCTTGTGGGAGAACAACTCCATTTGGCTCACTAACTTCACACACCATCAGGCTTCCAAGCAGCTCTCAAGGAAACTCAGTTTTCACACTCTAGGCTTAGTGCACTTTGAGTGCATTATGTAGGAATGAACCTGGTAGAGCTTCCCACACAAACCAATGCTCCACATGCGGGTTTCACATGCCACCAACTCCACATTCACAGACAATTTCAGCGCCAAAGCCGTTTTGAGATAACCCTCAATACAAAGGCTCTAGGCGCAAATATTGGTGTGAGAGCTAATTCAATCAAGGAAACACTGCATGTTGGTGAAGCGCATATTGAAGAAGAATCAGCAAATTGGGGCTTGTGGGAGAACAACTCCATTTGGCTCACTAACTTCACACACCATCAGGCTTCCAAGCAGCTCTCAAGGAAACTCAGTTTTCACACTCTAGGCTTAATGCCCTTTGAGTACCTAGGACTGAAAAGAAGCTTGGTGAGCTTCCCACACAAACCAATGCTCCACATGCGGGTTTCACATGCCACCAACTCCACCTTCACAGACAACTTCAGCGCCAAAGCCATTTTCAGATAGCCCTCAATACAATGTCTCTAGGCGCAAATATTGGTGTGAGAGCTAATTCAATCAAGGAAACACTGCATGTTGGTGAAGGGCATATGGAAGAAGAATCAGCCGAGTGGTTCTTGTGGGAGAACAACTCCATTTGGCTCACTAACTTCACACACCATCAGGCTTCCAAAGCAGCTCTGAATGAAACTCAGTTTTCACACTCTAGGATTAGTGCACTTTGAGTGCATTATGTAGGAATGAACCTGGTAGAGCTTCCCACACAAACCAATGCTCCACATGCGGGTTTCACATGCCACCAACTCCACATTCACAGACAACTTCAGCGCCAAAGCCGTTTTGAGATAACCCTCAATACAAAGGCTCTAGGCGCAAATATTGGTGTGAGAGCTAATTCAATCAAGGAAACACTGCATGTTGGTGAAGCGCATATTGAAGAAGAATCAGCCGAGTGGTTCTTGTGGGGGAACAACTCCATTTGGCTCACTATCTTCACACACCATCAGGCTTCCAAGCAGCTCTCAAGGAAACTCAATTTTCACACTCTAGGCTTAGTGCCCTTTGAGTGCATTATGTAGGAATGAAGCTTGGTAGAGCATCCCACACAAACCAATGCTGCACATGCGGGTTTCACATGCCACCAACTCCACATTCACAAACAACTTCAGCGACAAAGCCGTTTTCAGATAGCCCTCAATACAAAGGCTCTAGGCGCAAATATTGGTGTGAGAGCTAATTCAATCAAGGAAACACTGTATGTTGGTGAAGCGCATATTGAAGAAGAATCAGCAAATTGGGGCTTGTGGGAGAACAACTCCATTTGGCTCACGAACTTCACACATCATCAGGCTTCCAAGCAGCTCTGAAGGAAACTCAGTTTTCACACTCTAGGCTTAATGCCCTTTGAGTGCCTAGGACTGAAATGAAGCTTGGTGAGCTTCCCACACAAACCAATGCTCCACATGCGGGTTTCACATGCCAACAACTCCACATTCACAGACAACATCAGCACCAAAACCATTTTCAGATAGCCCTCAATGCAAAACCTCTAGGCGCAAATATTGGTGTGAGAGCTAATTCAATCAAGGAAACACTGCATGTTGGTGAAGCGCATATTGAAGAAGAATCAGCCGAGTGGTTCTTGTGGGAGAACAACTCCATTTGGCTCACGAACATCACACATCATCAGGCTTCCAAGCAGCTTTGAAGGAAACTCAGTTTTCACACTCTAGGCTTAATGCTCTTTGAGTGCCTAGGACTGAAAAGAAGCTTGGTAGAGCATCCCACACAAACCAATGCTGCACATGCGGGTTTCACATGCCACCAACTCCACATTCACAAACAACTTCAGCGACAAAGCCGTTTTCAGATAGCCCTCAATGCAAAGGCTCTAGGCGCAAATATTGGTGTGAGAGCTAATTCAATCACTGCATGTTGTTGAAGCGCATATTGAAGAAGAATCAGCAAATTGGGGCTTGTGGGAGAACATCTCCATTTGGCTCACTAACTTCACACACCATCAGGCTTCCCTGCAGCTCTCAACGAAACTCAGTTTTCACACTTTAGGCTTAATGCCCTTTGAGTGCCTTGAACTGAAATGAAGCTTGGTGAGCTTCCCACACAAACCAATGCTCCACATGCGGGTTTCACATGCCACCAACTCCACCTTCACAGACAACTTCAGCGCCAAAACCATTTTCAGATAGCCCTCAATGCAAAGGCTCTAGGCGCAAATATTGGTGTGAGAGCTAATTCAATCAAGGAAACACTGCATGTTGGTGAAGCGCATATTGAAGAAGAATCAGCCGAGTGGTTCTTGTGGGAGAACAACTCCATTTGGCTCACTAACTTCACACACCATCAGGCTTCCAAGCAGCTCTCAAGGAAACTCAGTTTTCACACTCTAGGCTTAGTGCCCTTTGAGTGCATTATCTAGGAATGAACCTGGTAGAGCTTCCCACACAAACCAATGCTCCACATGCGGGTTTCACATGCCACCAACTCCACATTCACAGACAATTTCAGCGCCAAAGCCGTTTTGAGATAACCCTCAATACAAAGGCTCAAGGCGCAAATATTGGTGTGAGAGCTAATTCAATCAAGGAAACACTGCATGTTGGTGAAGCGCATATTGAAGAAGAATCAGCAAATTGGGGCTTGTGGGAGAACAACTCCATTTGGCTCACTAACTTCACACACCATCAGGCTTCCAAGCAGCTCTCAAGGAAACTCAGTTTTCACACTCTAGGCTTAATGCCCTTTGAGTACCTAGGACTGAAAAGAAGCTTGGTGAGCTTCCCACACAAACCAATGCTCCACATGCGGGTTTCACATGCCACCAACTCCACCTTCACAGACAACTTCAGCGCCAAAGCAATTTTCAGATAGCCCTCAATACAATGTCTCTAGGCGCAAATATTGGTGTGAGAGCTAATTCAATCAAGGAAACACTGCATGTTGGTGAAGGGCATATGGAAGAAGAATCAGCCGAGTGGTTCTTGTGGGAGAACAACTCCATTTGGCTCACTAACTTCATACACCATCAGGCTTCCAAGCAGCTCTGAATGAAACTCAGTTTTCACACTCTAGGCTTAGTGCACTTTGAGTGCATTATGTAGGAATGAACCTGGTAGAGCTTCCCACACAAACCAATGCTCCACATGCGGGTTTCACATGCCACCAACTCCACATTCACAGACAACTTCAGCGCCAAAGCCGTTTTGAGATAACCCTCAATACAAAGGCTCTAGGCGCAAATATTGGTGTGAGAGCTAATTCAATCAAGGAAACACTGCATGTTGGTGAAGCGCATATTGAAGAAGAATCAGCCGAGTGGTTCTTGTGGGGGAACAACTCCATTTGGCTCACTAACTTCACACACCATCAGGCTTCCAAGCAGCTCTCAAGGAAACTCAATTTAAACACTCTAGGCTTAATGCCCTTTGAGTGCATTATGTAGGAATGAAGCTTGATAGAGCATCCCACACAAACCAATGCTCCACATGCGGGTTTCTTATGCCACCAACTCCACATTCACAAACAACTTCAGCGCCAAAGCCGTTTTCAGATAGCCCTCAATACAAAGGCTCTAGGCGCAAATATTGGTGTGAGAGCTAATTCAATCAAGGAAACACTGTATGTTGGTGAAGCGCATATTGAAGAAGAATCAGCAAATTGGGGCTTGTGGGAGAACAACTCCATTTGGCTCACTAACTTCACACACCATCAGGCTTCCATGCAGCTCTCAACGAAACTCAGTCTTCACACTTTAGGTTTAATGCCCTTTGAGTGCCTAGGACTGAAATGAAGCTTGGTGAGCTTCCCACACAAACCAATGCTCCACATGCGGGTTTCACATGCCAACAACTCCACATTCACAGACAACATCAGCACCAAAACCATTTTCAGATAGCCCTCAATGCAAAGGCTCTAGGCGCAAATATTGGTGTGAGAGCTAATTCAATCAAGGAAACACTGCATGTTGGTGAAGCGCATATTGAAGAAGAATCAGCCGAGTGGTTCTTGTGGGAGAACAACTCCATTTGGCTCACGAACATCACACATCATCAGGCTTCCAAGCAGCTCTGAAGGAAACTCAGTTTTCACACTCTAGGCTTAATGCCCTTTGAGTGCCTAGGACTGAAAAGAAGCTTGGTGAGCTTCCCACACAAACCAATGCTGCACATGCGGGTTTCACATGCCACCAACTCCACATTCACAAACAACTTCAGCGACAAAGCCGTTTTCAGATAACCCTCAATACAAAGGCTCAAGGCGCAAATATTGGTGTGAGAGCTAATTCAATCAAGGAAACACTGCATGTTGTTGAAGCGCATATTGAAGAAGAATCAGCAAATTGGGGCTTGTGGGAAAACATCTCCATTTGGCTCACTAACTTCACACACCATCAGGCTTCCCTGCAGCTCTCAACGAAACTCAGTCTTCACACTTTAGGCTTAATGCCCTTTGAGTGCCTAGGACTGAAATGAAGCTTGGTGAGCTTCCCACACAAACCAATGCTCCACATGCGGGTTTCACATGCCACCAACTCCACCTTCACAGACAACTTCAGCGCCAAAACCATTTTCAGATAGCCCTCAATGCAAAGGCTCTAGGCGCAAATATTGGTGTGAGAGCTAATTCAATCAAGGAAACACTGCATGTTGGTGAAGCGCATATTGAAGAAGAATCAGCCGAGTGGTTCTTGTGGGAGAACAACTCCATTTGGCTCACTAACTTCACACACCATCAGGCTTCCAAGCAGCTCTCAAGGAAACTTAGTTTTCACACTCTAGGCTTAATGCCCTTTGAGTGCATTATGTAGGAATGAACCTCGTAGAGCTTCCCACACAAACCAATGCTCCACATGTGGGTTTCACATGCCACCAACTCCACATTCACAGACAACTTCAGCGCCAAAGCCGTTTTCTGATAGCCCTCAATACAAAGGCTGTAGGCACAAATATTGGTGTGAGAGCTAATTCAATCAAGGAAACACTGCATGTTGGTGAAGTGCATATTGAAGAAGAATCAGCCGAGTGGTTCTTGTGGGGGAACAACTCCATTTGGCTCACTAACTTCACACACCATCAGGCTTCCAAGCAGCTCTCAAGGAAACTCAGTTTTCACACTCTAGGCTTAGTGCACTTTGAGTGCATTATGTAGGAATGAACCTGGTAGAGCATTCCACACAAACCAATGCTCCACATGCGGGTTTCACATGCCAACAACTCCACATTCACAGACAACTTCCTAGCCAAAGCCATTTTCAGATAGCCCTCAATGCAAAGGCTCTAGGCGCAAATATTGGTGTGAGAGCTAATTCAATCAAGGAAACACTGCATGTTGGTGAAGCGCATATTGAAGAAGAATCAGCAGAGTGGTTCTTGTGGGAGAACAACTCCATTTGGCTCACTAACTTCACACACCATCAGGCTTCCAAGCAGCTCTCAAGGGAACTCAGTTTTCACACTCTAGGCTTAATTACCTTTGAGTGCATTATGTAGGAATGAACCTGGTAGAGCATCCCACACAAACCAATGCTCCACATGCGCGTTTCACACGCCAACAATTCCACATTCACAGACAACTTCAGCGCCAAAGCCGTTTTCAGATAGCCCTCAATGCAAAGGCTCTAGGCGCAAATATTGGTGTGAGAGCTAATTCAATCAAGGAAACACTGCATGTTGGTTGTAGCGCTTCCCTGGCCAGCAGGGAATAAAACGCAGACACCGAAGTCCTTCTCTGATCACACTTTATTGGAGCGCTGCTTGATTGAAGGTAAGATGGCGGTGAGGGGCCCAGGGAGACAAAGCGGATGGCTTATATACATCTCTATGATAGGCGTGTCTGTGGCTCAGTGACTGGTCGTGATAGGACAGTGAGTGCTTACTTGTCAGATTGGGATAGGTCGCTGCTGTTGCCAGGCAAACTAGGGCAGGAAGCTACGTCAGGGCAGAGTTGTTTACTCTGTGCCTGTCGCCATCTTGTAATGGCGACTGACTGTGCTCAGCAATTCCCCCTTTTATTTTTTCTATGATACAGCAAAGGTATGGCTCAGTGACTGTGCCTGTCTTAGGTCATCTGACCTCCCGTCAGGTCCTTACCCATCATGGGAAGCTTAGGCAGATGGTAAGGCCTAACTCCTGTCTTAGGTTGGTACCTGACTGGGTCAGAGGTTGCCCGTCATTGACTACCAGCCCTGGCTACTGTATAGGTGAGAACCAGAATTGAGGGTCTTGAGACTACCGATCCCTATCGGGTGCAATGGCTTAAAAGCCTCCGAGTGCAAGGGCATCAGGTAGGGTCTCATCATTCTCCTCTGAGCAAACTGATCCAGACTTGGGGGGAAGCGCCTGCCTCCATAGCTGCCAAGGCTCGAACGATGGCAACCTTGTCCCGCCTAACACTTCGCCAGATCCTACAGACCAAAAACAGAGCCAAGACAATGCCTCTGAGGCAAAATACTGCAAGCATTCCTACTCCATCCCACTCCTTAAAATAGGAGAAGGTGTCCCAGATCCATTCGGTAAAATCTTGAAGGGTCACAACTTCAGCTCGGGTGGCATAGATGGTTACAATCTTTCCGAAGCAGTCAGTGTATAAATTATCAAACAGAACATTCCAACTCCCATACAAATAAACCAAAAAGCTTCTCTATAAATTAGCTGCAAATTGGAAACTGAGAGTTCCTCAGATAATATGTCCACCTGTTCTTAGCTCAAGTCCACTCATATGTTCATAATTAGCAAGCCAGTCCAAACATGTTGGTTAAACTGCTCCTGTGTCTGAAGAACCATAGAGGGCTGCTTAGTCATAGTCGCCAATACAGCAGTCATTAGGGCCACAATGGCCATGGCGTCAGTAGCGGCAGCTGTAGCTATTGCTGTCACAGTGGCAGCGGTAACCCCGAAGTCGTGCTCTGGTCACAGGAGGACTGACAGGTCTTCTTTAACTGCCGCTGGTCTGGAAAAATAGGTGGGCACGCACATCACCACAGCCAGGGGGTGCTCGGTTGTATTCCAATTTTCTGAAAAAGAGCAATCTGTTCCACAAGTTAAGTGAATCCCTACCTAACCAGCATTATTAACAAAAAGATAAAACTCTATGGTGCTTTTGTTACCATGATCAGAAACCAAGTGGGACATTCTGAAGGCTTTTAAACTGAAAATAAACTATGGCAGCTGGGTAAGATCAGCAATTGAGCTATCCTATCCCTGGGGGAAGAGGCCATTGGTTATTGGCTCTCCTTAAGTCTTCTCCCAAGTGTTCCCACTGTGGCACATTAAGGACCCTCTTCTAAGGTGGTGAGAGAGATTTTCACCAGGCCTTGCCACACAGGGGAGCTGTTTTCTTCACACCTTTGTGTCATCCACACCTACTGCACAGACCCCAGCATCTCCCCTTTTTATATTATTGAGCAGAAGGATGCGCAGTTCTCTGCGAGTGGCTCGAATCATGGAGCTCAAACGCCGGAAGATGACTGTTTTTGTAGCAACATGAGTTTGCCATGGTTGTTCAGATGGTTTACAAGTATAGATAGAGGAGAATACAAAATGGATTATGATTAAGATCTTACCAAGATGACAAGGGAATATCTCAGTCATGTACATCTGCTTTTTCAAATAATATTCCTGTAACAAAAACTTCAAAAATCAATTAAAAGTATAGCATTTCCTAACCGGTAAACACAAACAATATGATAACAACTAAAAAACCAGCATAAAACTAAGATCTACTGTATATCTATATTTCATGTGGTATCAAGGAACACTGAAGCCAAACAGCAGACACACACACACACACACACACACACACACACACACACATTTTTTTACATACTATAGAGGACTATAAGTAAAATTTCAAACAATTTTGACAAAAGACGTACAGAAAGACAGACATAGGTGGCCACCACACTCACTCAATTTTAAAAATCTAACGGGCCATAACGATGTCTTGTATGGACCCTGACTCAAGAAGTCATGTTATATCCAACCCTCTTGAGTCCCAGATGAGTACTCAAAGCAAGCAAATTTGGATGATGAGATACCTATTTATTGGCAAAGGTCAGTGTAGATCCTGTGAGCCAGGAAGCCAGGACTGGCAGTGGGGCCGTGTTAATCATCACGGTGGCCTCCCCAGACTACCGAGCCAGGCTCTAAGACACAGGATGGCCACTATCCTCCAACTGAGGCCTCCAAAATGTTACAACGTGCATGAGAGATCATGTCAGATAAATCTAAGATTTATTAAGGAGTCTTTCCAAACCAAGCTTGGTGATAGCAATACTCATTAATATTTAGTAAGTAAAAACTCTACAACGATAATTCAGTCTGAATAGAAACCTTGCAAGAAAAATTTGGTCATTACTGAAGATCCTAATTCAATTATTCTAGCAATATAAATTAGCTTAAAAGATATGCAGTTAACAACCTGGACATATTTACAAAACTATAACTATTTACCCTTTTCTTGCTTTTTGGCCTGCTTTACATTGTTGTGAAGCATTCCCTGTCCTAGAACTTTTGGAAATACAGAAATTTGAATTAAACTTCTGTGAAAAAAAATTTTTTTTTGTAATAGTATTTTGATATGATAAAATTTTGCTCTACTTGGCATCTGAGAGCATCTTTAATACAATCCAAAAGCCTACTCAGTTATTGTATCTATGAAATGAAATTTCTGAATTATTTAAATGCCGGGGCTAATAATATCTAGTTAAAATAAGATCTCTTTATATAACACAATATAGATTAGGTTTAATTATTGACATTAAGTGATCACTTAAGTACCTATAAAATAAATACACAACTTTTATCAATCTTAAGCAATATGAACATACTGTAAGGCAGAAAATACAAGTATCACCTTGATACCTCGATATAGAATCTTATCATATTCTGAGACACTTCAGCAAAGTCAGGTCTGGAGTTCGCCAGAGCTAACTAGAAAAATTTAATCATTAGGTAGATAAAAATATTTATGAGAAGATGTTATAATACCATGTGATTTTAAAACTTTGTTGCTATAACAGATGATCAGATTCCATGCATCAAGGATGAATATTTTAGAAAATGCTGCAAACAGTGTGTAGAGAATATGATTAATTATATTGAATATAAATCATACAGGATGTATTCCTTGCACAACCTTCATGGCTATCCTATCCCTTCTTCAACAAACTTTATCCTGTCAATATTTTGTCCTCTTCAGTGCTGCAGTCTAACATAGCTATTCTCCTATAGGACAGAATATTTTACAAGCCATGCCCTTTTTTTTTTTTCATCCAAGAACTTTCCTCTACAACCTTTTTCATCAAGAACACATTTGTATACTTGAATTTATTCTTTATTTAAATAGCAGATAAAAGTATATGGTGCATCCCATACCTGGAAAAATTTTAACAGTGAATTAGATGTTACTTTTATACCAGTTCATATTGGGGTAAATGTTACACTTTTAAAGCAATGCCTCAAATAATACCTTGAGAGTTATATTTGTAAAATTTGAAAATTCAAGATAAAAATTTAACAGAGTTAAAAAAAAGGTGTTAATTTTGCATAGATATTGTTTATGAAATACAAGAAGTTAAGTATTCTTCTATGGGCCCAGTTTAGTTTAATCTCCTATACCCACAATGGCCAATAGTGCTATTTGTATTATCTCATCCTTGGATATTAAATAAGTAAGCTGTTTAAAGCTATGAGGGAAAATTATTATTTACATCCTTACCAAAAAAGCTGTTTATTGCTACGAAATCTTTTTATAATTAAAATGGAGAACAAAGCACAATAAGAAGTAATAACCTTTTTATTCATGGAAGAAGATGTAGCCACTTTAAAGGCCCTTGTTGTCCCAAGCATCCAGTTGGGGTATGAACAATAGGTAATATAATTCATTGCCAAGGAAGATACCAACTTTTAATTATCAGTATCAGGTTTTAAGTCTGTTACTCTTCTATAGGCATAACTTGGATTGGATGTTGGTGCTTTGCAAACCTCTGATTGTTCAGGAACCAGGACTGGCCCCGCCAGGAGTTTCCTGACCACAGGCGCTGGCCATCACAATCAATTTTAGATTTACATTTACATACTTTTGCCCAATGTATGGCTCTGTGACATTTAGGACACATTTTAGGGCAGTGATCCTTAGCAGTATTATTGCCATATTTTCTAGCTAAAAGAGATGCTTGGCATTGCTTTTGAAGGTATTTGAGTTTATCAGAATTAAAACATTTAGCATTCATTCGCTTTTGGATAGCAAAGGTTTCAAGCCCTGCCAGGTGGGCAGGATGTTTCAAAGTCCTTATGTTGTGGCAGGCCTTTAGATAACCCATAACTTGTTTACCAGATTTT
This sequence comes from Ochotona princeps, assembly GCF_030435755.1. Lineage (NCBI taxonomy): Eukaryota > Metazoa > Chordata > Mammalia > Lagomorpha > Ochotonidae > Ochotona > Ochotona princeps. The sequence goes on from NW_026698179.1 coordinate 97,581, forward strand.
TGGGTATTTTCTTTCCTACAATCTTTCCACATATGTCCCAATTTGCCACAATTATAACATTTATGCCTATTTTGCTTTAACTCAGTGCTTAAAGTAGCAGCCATCAATTTAGTTTTGTACACTTTAGAGCCAATATTCATACATGTCTTCTTATTTTTGGGGACCTGGTACTGTGCCTGCCTCCCATTTCCCTGCTTCTGACCCTGTACAGGCTGATTACTCAATTTACGTTGACTTCGAGGCGATAGAACTGTCCCATTCTTGTGGAATTTAGACTGACAAGCCTTTTGCCAATGAAATCCCTTCTCACACCGCGGACAGACGGTGCGAGGGATATTTAAATTGGGTTTAGAAGTGTCCACACAAATTTTTTCCTGTCTGAAATTTTGAGACAAATTTTTAGTGGGACAGCTGTGGCTGAAATGCCCTACTTCACCACAGCAATAACAATTGTTTCTTTTTTTTTATTTCCTTGATTACCTCTTATGTTCTTTAAAATCTGAGTAGCAGTTTGACCTTGAAGAGCTGCAGCAATAGTTAACCCTTGCATGTAAGATGGAGTTACCTCAGCACAAGCTCGAACATAGTCTGACAAGACTCCTGTCCTTCTCACTGGCTGAATTAAGGTTTGACAAATTGGAGTAGCATTTTCAAAAGCTAGCTGTTTAACTATGAGATCTGTAGCTGTATTGTTAATTACTGTCCGGCTCACTGCTTCGGTGAGTCGAGCTACAAAATCTGCAAAAGGCTCCTCAGGCTTCTGCATTTACAAAACCCGAGGACTTCTGATCTGGAGATGGCAGGCGTTTCCATGTGCCCAATGCCAAGGAGGAGATAAGTTGTAATGTCTCCTCAGGCAGATTAAGTTGTTCTGAAACGCCAAGATGAGTACCCTGTCCTAGAAGCATGTCTGCAGCCCAGTGAGGATGCTGGTTTTGAACATTAGTTCTGGCTTGGGCATGAGCCATATCCGTGACTATAGACTTGAAATCTAAGTACTGTCCAACGGAGAGACAGGCTCGGGCTATCTCGAACCAATCGGCTGGGGTATTTGCCTGTTGAGTAATTCTCCCCAGCAGAGTGAGAGTATAATTTGCATTTACCCCATATGTCTTGGATGCTTCTACCAGATCTTTCAACTGTTTATAGGTAATAGGTTCATGATATCTGTCCCTATTTTCCGGATTCTGATAAACCGGAAATGCAGAGTAGAGGCAACTTAGCGCCCTCCGGGGAATGAAGTGCCACCCTCCACTAGATGGATACGGGGGAGGTCGGCATTCCACTTCTCCAGAAGACATGGAAGCCTCATGTAGACTATGGTCCTTTTCTTCTAGTTCTGATAACTCATCATCAGACGAGTCCTCTTGTGTAGCTACCTTTAAATTTCTAAACTCATCTAATATTGGATACAGCGGCTGTTTATTACTCTTTTCTTTATCTTTTTCTTTTTTATTCTTTTCTTTATCTTCTTCTTTTAAGCATGCTTCCTTTTTTCTTTTAGGCCTACTACCCCTCTCCTCAATTGATTCAGCTTCCGAGAGGCTCTCCTGATACTTAATGAGCTGCTCTCGACCCTGTCTAACATGCTCCATGTGCCGTCCTTCTTTTAAACAGGACCGGACCAACTTCCAAAGTGGGAGGGATCCGGGTCCTAGCCTTCCTTCCTCTTTTGCCTTTTCCAAATCTTTGCCTAGTTTGTCCCAACAGCTCAAGGTCAGATCTCCGGAGACTGCGAACCACGGAGCAGCTGCGTTGTAATCATTTATTATCTTCTGCACTGACCTTGCTGAAACTTTTAAGCCTCGTTGTTTAAGGAGTCCCAATATGGGGTCAGCGAACTCGCTGCTGGCTGATATTCGGCCTTGATTATTACCCATTTTCTTAGATCTCGTGAAAGGCCGCTTTATCTACAGCGGAATTACTTTCACTTTGTCCGGGTTCACAGCAGCAAAGACACTCACGACCAGGCTGATGTAGGCGCAGGAAAAAGCAACACCACAATCCTACTATAGCTGTACCAAAAACAATAAGAGCAACAAGAACAGGGTTTATCATACCTGAGAGGTTACCTACCGGTAGTCCGCTCCATGTGTAGAGTTCTGAACTTCAACCCCTTACTGGTGTCCGCTGGATTCGAAGATTCCCGGGTTTCGGCACCAGCTGTAGCGCGCCCCGGGCCAGCAGGGAATAAAACGCAGACACCGAAGTCCTTCTCTGATCACACTTTATTGGAGCGCTGCTTGATTGAGGGTAAGATGGCGGTGAGGGGCCCAGGGAGAGCAAAGCGGATGGCTTATATACATCTTTATGAGAGGCGTGTCTGTGGCTCAGTGACTGGTCGTGATAGGACAGTGAGTGCTTACTTGTCAGATTGTGATAGGTCGCTGCTGTTGCCAGGCAAACTAGGGCTGGAAGCTACGTCAGGGCAGAGTTGTTTACTCTGTGTCTGTCGCCATCTTGTAATGGCGACTGACTGTGCTCAGCAGTTGGTGAAGCGCATATGGAAGAAGAATCAGCCGAGTGGTTCTTGTGGGGAACAACTCCATTTGGCTCACTAACTTCAGACAATATAAGGCTTCAAAGCAGCTCTCAAGGAAAATCAGTTTTCACACTCTAGGCTTAATGCCCTTTGAGTGCCTAGGACTGAAATGAAGCTTGGTGAGCTTCCCACACAAACCAATGCTCCACATGCGGGTTTCACATGCCACCAACTCCACATTCACAGACACCTTCAGCGCCAAAGCCATTTTCAGATAGCCCTCAATGCAAAGGCTCTAGGCGCAAATATTGGTGTGAGAGCTAATTCAATCAAGGAAACACTGCATGTTGGTGAAGCGCATATTGAAGAAGAATGAGCAGAGTGGTTCTTGTGGGAGAACAACTCCATTTGGCTCACTAACTTCACACACCATCAGGCTTCCAAGCAGCTCTCAAGGAAACTCAGTTTTCACACTCTAGGCTTAATGCCCTTTGAGTGCCTAGGACTGAAATGAAGCGTGGTGAGCTTCCCACACAAACCAATGCTCCACATGCGGGTTTCACATGCCATCAACTCCACATTCACAGACAACTTCAGTACCACAGCCGTTTTCAGATAGCCCTCAATACAGTGGCTCTAGGCGCAAATATTGGTGTGAGAGCTAATTCAATCAAGGAAACACTGCATGTTGGTGAAGCGCATATTGAAGAAGAATCAGCCGAGTGGTTCTTGTGGGAAAACAACTCCATTTGGCTCACTAACTTCACACACCATCAGGCTTCCAAGCAGCTCTCAAGGAAACTCAGTTTTCACACTCTAGGCTTAATTCATTTTGAGTGAATTATCTAGGAATGAACCTGGTAGAGCATCCAACACAAACCAATGCTCCACATGCGAGTTTCACATGCCAACAACTCCACATTCACAGACAACTTCAGCTCAAAAGCCATTTTCAGATAGCCCTCAATACAGTGGCTCTAGGCGCAAATATTGGTGTGAGAGCTAATTCAATCAAGGAAACACTGCATGTTGGCGAAGCGCATATTGAAGAAGAATCAGCCGAGTGGTTCTTGTGGGAGAACAACTCCATCTGGATCACTAACTTCACACACCATCAGGCTACCAAGCAGCTGTCAAGGGAACTCAGTTTTCACACTCTAGGTTTAGTGCCCTTTGAGTGCATTATGTAGGAATGAACCTGGTAGAGCTTCCCACACAAACCAATGCTGCACATGCGGGTTTCACATGCCACCAACTCCACATTCACAGACAACTTCAGAGCCAAAGCCGTTTTGAGATAGCCCTCAATGCAAAGGCTCTAAGCGCAAATATTGGTGTGAGAGCTAATTCAATCAAGGAAACACTGCATGTTGGTGAAGTGCATATTGAAGAAGAATCAGCCGAGTGGTTCTTGTGGGAGAACAACTCCATTTGGCTCACTAACTTCACACACCATCAGGCTTCCAAGCAGCTCTCAAGGAAACTCAGTTTTCACACTCTAGGCTTAATGCCCTTTGAGTGCCTAGGACTGAAATGGAGCGTGGTGAGCTTCCCACACAAACCAATGCTCTACAAGCGGGTTTCACATGCCACCAACTCCACATTCACAGACACCTTCAGCGCCAAAGCCGTTTTCAGATAGCCCTCAATGCAAAGGCTCTAGGCGCAAATATTGGTGTGAGAGCTAATTCAATCAAGGAAACACTGCATGTTGGTGAAGCGCATATTGAAGAATCAGCCGAGTGGTTCTTGTAGGAGAACAACTCCATTTGGCTCACTAACTTCACACACCATCAGGCTTCCATGCATCTCTCAAGGAAACTCCGTTTTCACACTCTAGGCTTAATGCCCTTTGAGTGCATTATCTAGGAATGAACCTGGTAGAGCATCCAACACAAACCAATGCTCCACATGCGGGTTTCACATGCCAACAACTCCACATTCACAGACAACTTCAGCTCAAAAGCCATTTTCAGATAGCCCTCAATACAATGGCTCTAGGCGCAAATATTGGTGTGAGAGCTAATTCAATCAAGGAAACACTGCATGTTGGTGAAGCACATATTGAAGAAGAATCAGCCGAGTGGTTCTTGTGGGAGAACAACTCCATTTGGCTCACTAACTTCACACACCATCAGGCTTCCAAGCAGCTCTCAACGAAACTCAGTTTTCACACTCTAGGCTTAATGCCTTTTGAGTGAATTATCTAGGAATGAACCTGGTAGAGAATCCAACACAAACCAATGCTCCGCATGCGGGTTTCACATGCCACCAACTCCACATTCACAGACAACTTCAGCGCCAAAGTCGTTTTCAGATAGCCCTCAATACAAAGGCTTTAGGCGCAAATATTGGTGTGAGAGCTAATTCAATCAAGGAAACACTGCATGTTGCTGAAGGGCATATTGAAGAAGAATCAGCCGAGTGGTTCTTGTGGGAGAACAACTCCTTTTGGCTCACTAACTTCACACACCATCAGGCTTCCAAGCAGCTCTCAAGGGAACTCAGTTTTCACATTCTAGGCTTAGTGCCCTTTGAGTGCATTATGTAGGAATGAACCTGGTAAAGCTTCCCACACAAACCAATGCTCCACATGCGGGTTTCACATGCCACCAACTCCACATTCACAGACAACTTCAGCGCCGAATCAGTTTTCAGATAGCCCTCAATACAAAGGCTCCAGGTGCAAATATTGGTGTGAGAGCTAATTCAATCAAGGAAACACTGCATGTTGGTGAAGCGCATATTGAAGAAGAATCAGCCGAGTGGTTCATGTGGGAGAACAACTCCATTTGGCTCACTAACTTCAGACACCATCAGGCTTCCAAGCAGCTCTCAAGGAAACTCAGTCTTCACACTCTAGGCTTAATGCCCTTTGAGTGCCTAGGACTGAAATGGAGCGTTGTGAGCTTCCCACACAAACCAATGCTCTACAAGCGGGTTTCACATGCCACCAACTCCACATTCACAGACAACTTCAGCGCCAAAGCCGTTTTCAGATAGCCTTCAATGCAAAGGCTCTAGGCGCAAATATTGGTGTGAGAGCTAATTCAATCAAGGAAACACTGCATGTTGGTGAAGCGCATATTGAAGAAGAATCAGCAGAGTGGTTCTTGTGGGAGAACAACTCCATTTGGCTCACTAACTTCACACACCATCAGGCTTCCAAGCAGCTCTCAAGGAAACTCAGTCTTCACACTCTAGGCTTAATGCCCGTTGAGTGCATTATCTAGGAATGAACCTGTTTGAGCATCCCACACAAACCAATGCTCCACATGCGGGTTTCACATGCCACTAACTCCACATTCACAGACACCTTCAGCGCCAAAGCCGTTTTCAGAGAGCCCTCAATGCAAAGGCTCTAGGTGCAATTATTGGTATGAGAGCTAATTCAATCAAGGAAACACTGCATGTTGCTGAAGCGCATATTGAAGAAGAATCAGCAGAGTGGTTCTTGTGGGAGAACAACTCCATTTGGCTCACTAACTTCACACACCATCAGGCTTCCAAGCAGCTCTCAAGGAAACTCAGTCTTCACACTCTAGGCTTAACGCCCTTTGAGTGCCTAGGACTGAAATAGAGCGTGGTGAGCTTCCCACACAAACCAATGCTCTACAAGCGGGTTTCACATGCCACCAACTCCACATTCACAGACAACTTCAGCGCCAAAGCCGTTTTCAGATAGCCATCAATGCAAAGGTTCTAGGCGCAAATATTGGTGTGAGAGCTAATTCAATCAAGGAAACACTGCATGTTGGTGAAGCGCATATTGAAGAAGAATCAGCCGAGTGGTTCTTGTGGGAGAACAACTCCATTTGGCTCACTAACTTCACACACCATCAGGCTTCCATGCAGCTCTCAATGAAACTAAGTCTTCACACTCTAGGCTTAATGCCCGTTGAGTGCATTATCTCGGAATGAACCTGTTTGAGCATCCCACACAAACCAATGCTCCACATGCGGGTTTCACATGCCACCAACTCCACATTCACAGACAACTTCAGCGCCAAAGCCGTTTTCAGATAGCCCTCAATGTAAAGGCTCTAGGCGCAAATGGTGGTGTGAGAGCTAATTCAATCAAGGAAACACTGCATGTTGGTGAAGCGCATATTGAAGAAGAATCAGCCGAGTGGTTCTTGTGGGAGAACAACTCCATTTGGCTCACTAACTTCACACACCATCAGGCTTCCAAGCAGCTCTCAAGGAAACTCAGTTTTCACACTCTAGGCTTAATGCCCTTTGAGTGCCTAGGACTGAAATGAAGCTTGGTGAGATTCCCACACAAAACAATGCTCCACATGCGGGTTTCACATGCCACCAACTCCACATTCACAGACAACTTCAGCGCCAAAGCCGTTTTCAGATAGCCCTCAATACAAAGGCTCTAGGCGCAAATATTGGTGTGAGAGCTAATTCAATCAAGGAAACACTGCATGTTGGTGAAGCACATATTGAAGAAGAATCAGCCGAGTGGTTCTTGTGGGAGAACAACTCCATTTGGCTCACTAACTTCACACACCATCAGGCTTCCATGCAGCTCTCAAGGAAACTCAGTCTTCACACTCTAGGCTTAATGCCGTTTGAGTGAATTATCTAGGAATGAACCTGGTAGATCATCCCACACAAACCAATGGTCCACATGCGGGATTCACATGCCACCAACTCCACATTCACAAACAAATTCAGCGCCAAAGCCGTTTTGAGATAGCCCTCAATGCAAAGGCTCTAGGCGCAAATATTGGTGTGAGAGCTAATTCAATCAAGCAAACACTGCATGTTGGTGAAGCGCATATTGAAGAAGAATCAGCCGAGTGGTTCTTGTGGGAGAACAACTCCATTTGGCTCACTAACTTCAGACACCATCAGGCTTCCAAGCAGCTCTCAAGGAAACTCAGTCTTCACACTCTAGGCTTAACGCCCTTTGAGTGCCTAGGACTGAAATAGAGCGTGGTGAGCTTTCCACACAAACCAATGCTCTACAAGCGGGTTTCACATGCCACCAACTCCACATTCACAACAACTTCAGCGCCAAAGCCGTTTTCAGATAGCCCTCAATGCAAAGGCTCTAGGCGCAAATATTGCTGTGAGAGCTAATTCAAGCAAGCAAACACTGCATGTTGGTGAAGCGCATATTGAAGAAGAATCAGCCGAGTGGTTCTTGTGGGAGAACAACTCCATTTGGCTCACTAACTTCACACACCATCAGGCTTCCATGCAACTCTCAAGAAAACTCAGTTTTCACACTCTAGGCTTAATGCCCTTTGAGTGCCTAGGCCTGAAATGAAGCTTGGTGAGCTTCCCACACAAACCAATGCTCCACATGCGGGTTTCACATGCCACCAACTCCACATTCACAAACAACTTCAGCGCCAAAGCCGTTTTCAGATAGCCCTCAATACAAAGGCTCTAGGCGCAAATATTGGTGTGAGAGCTAAATCAATCAGGAAACACTGCATGTTGCTGAAGGGCATATTGAAGAAGAATCAGCCGAGTGGTTCTTGTGGGAGAACAACTCCATTTGGCTCACGAACTTCACACACCATCAGGCTTCCATGCAGCTCTCAAGGAAACTCAGTTTTCACACTCTAAACTTAATGCCCTTTGAGTGCCTAGGACTGAAATGAAGCTTGGTGAGCTTGCCACACAAACCAATGCTCTACAAGCGGGTTTCACATGCCACCAACTCCACATTCACAGACAACTTCAGCGCCAAAGCCGTTTTCAGATAGCCCTCAATACAAAGGCTCTAGGCGCAAATATTGGTGTGAGAGCTAATTCAATCAAGGAAACACTGCATGTTGTTGAAGCGCATATTGAAGAAGAATCAGCCGAGTGGTTCCTGTGGGGAACAACTCCATTTGGCTCACTAGCTTCACACACCATCAGGCTTCCAAGCAGCTCTAAAGGAAACTCAGTTTTCACACTCTAGGCTTAATGCCCTTTGAGTGCATTATCTAGGAATGAACCTGGTAGAGCATCCCATGCAAACCAATGCTCCACATGCGGGTTTCACATGCCACCAACTCCACATTCACAGACAACTGCAGCGCCAAAGCCGTTTTCAGATAGCCCTCAATACAAAGGCTCTAGGCCCAAATATTGGTGTGAGAGCTAATTCAATCAAGGAAACACTGCATGTTGGTGAAGCGCATATTGAAGAAGAATCAGCCGAGTGTTTCTTGTGGGAGAACAACTCCATTGGGCTCACTAACTTCACACACCATCAGGCTTCCAAGCAGCTCTAAAGGAAACTCAGTTTTCACACTCTAGGCTTAATGCCCTTTGAGTGCATTATCTAGGAATGAACCTGGTAGAGCATCCCGCACAAACCAATGCTCCACATGCGGGTTTCACATGCCACCAACTCCACATTCACAGACAACTTCAGCGCCAAAGCCGTTTTCAGATAGCCCTTAATGCAAAAATGTCTAGGCGCAAATATTGGTGTGAGAGCTAATTCAATCAAGGAAACACTGCATGTTGGTGAAGCACATATTGAAGAAGAATCAGCCGAGTGGTTCTTGTGGGAGAACAACTCCATTGGGCTCACTAACTTCACACACCATCAGGCTTCCATGCAGCTCTCAAGGAAACTCAGTTTTCACACTCTAGGCTTAATGCCCTTTGAGTGCATTATCTAGGAATGAACCTCGTAGAGCATCCCACACAAACCAATGCTCCACATGCGTGTTTCACATGCCACCAACTCCACATTCACAGACAACTTCAGTGTCAAAGCCGTTTTCAGAGAGTCCTCAATGCAAAGGCTCAACGCACAAATATTGGTGTGAGAGCTAATTCAATCAAGGAAACAATGCATGTTGGTGAAGCGCATATTGAAGAAGAATCAGCCGAGTGGTTCTTGTGGGAGAACAACTCCATTTGGCTCACTAACTTCACACACCATCAGGCTTCCATGCAGCTCTCAAGGAAACTCAGTTTTCACACTCTAGCCTTAATGCCCTTTGAGTGCCTAGGACTGAAATGAAGCTTGGTGAGCTTCCCACACAAACCAATGCTCCACATGCGGGTTTCACATGCCACCAACTCCACATTCACAGACAACTTCAGCGCCAAAGCCGTTTTCAGCTAGCCCTCAATACAAAGGCTCTAGGCGCAAATATTGGTGTGAGAGCTAATTCAATCAAGGAAACACTGCATGTTGTTGAAGCGCATATTGAAGAAGAATCAGCCGAGTGGTTCTTGTGGGAGAACAACTCCATTTGGCTCACTAACTTCACACACCATCAGGCTTCCAAGCAGCTCTCAAGGAAACTCCGTTTTCACACTCCAGGCCTTAATGCCCTTTGAGTGCCTAGGACTGAAATGAAGCTTGGTGAGCTTCCCACACAAACCAATGCTCCACATGCGGGTTTCACATGCCACCAACTCCACATTTACAGACAACTTCAGCGCCAAAGCCATTTTCAGATAGCCCTCAATACAAAGGCTCTAGGCGCAAATATTGGTGTGAGAGCTAATTCAATCAAGGAAACACTGCATGTTGGTGAAGCGCATATTGAAGAAGAATCAGCCGAGTGGTTCTTGTGGGAGAACAACTCCATTTGGCTCACTAACTTTACACACCATCAGGCTTCCAAGCAGCTCTCAAGGAAACTCAGTTTTCACACTCTAGGCTTAATGCCCTTTGAGTGCATTATCTAGGAATGAACCTGGTAGAGCATCCCACACAAACCAATGCTCCACATGCGGGTTTCACATGCCACCAACTCCACATTCACAGACAACTTCAGCGCCAAAGCCCTTTTCAGATAGCCCTCAATGCAAAGGCTCTAGGCGCAAATATTGGTGTGAGAGCTAATTCAATCAAGGAAACACTGCATGTTGCTGAAGGGCATATTGAAGAAGAATCAGCCGAGTGGTTCTTCTGGGAGAACAACTCCACTTGGCTCACTAACTTCACACACCATCAGGCTTCCAAGCAGCTCTCAAGGAAACTCAGTTTTCACACTCTAGGCTTAATGCCCTTTGAGTGCATTATCTAGGAATGAACCTGGTAGAGCATCCCACACAAACCAATGCTCCACATGCGGGTTTCACATGCCACCAACTCCACATTCACAGACAACTTCAGCGCCAAAGCCGTTTTCAGATAGCCCTCAATGCAAAGGCTCTAGTCGCAAATATTGGTGTGAGAGCTAATTCAATCAAGGAAACACTGCATGTTGGTGAAGCACATATTGAAGAAGAATCAGCCGAGAGATTCTTGTGGGAGAACAACTCCATTTGGCTCACTAACTTCACACACCATCAGGCTTCCATGCAGCACTTAAGGATACTCAGTTTTCACACTCTAGGCTTAATGCCCTTTGAGTGCATTATCTAGGAATGAACCTGGTAGAGCATCCCACACACACCAATGCTCCACATGCGGGTTTCACATGCCACCAACTCCACATTCACAGACAACTTCAGTGTCAAAGCCATTTTCAGAGAGTCCTCAATACAAAGGCTCAACGCACAAATATTGGTGTGAGAGCTAATTCAATCAAGGAAACACTGCATGTTGGTGAAGCGCATATTGAAGAAGAATCAGCCGAGTGGTTCTTGTGGGAGAACAACTCCATTTGGCTCACTAACTTCACACACCATCAGGCTTCCATGCAGCTCTCAATGAAACTCAGTTTTCACACTCTAGCCTTAATGCCGTTTGAGTGCCTAGAACTGAAATGAAGCTTGGTGAGCTTCCCACACAAACCAATGCTCCACATGCGGGTTTCACATGCCACCAACTCCACATTCACAGACAACTTCAGCGCCAAAGCTGTTTTCAGATAGCCCTCAATACAAAGGCTCTAGGCGCAAATATTGGTGTGAGAGCTAATTCAATCAAGGAAACACTGCATGTTGGTGAAGCGCATATTGAAGAAGAATCAGCAGAGTGGTTCTTGTGGGAGAACAACTCCATTTGGCTCACTAACTTCACACACCATCAGGCTTCCATGCAGCTCTCAAGCAAACTCAGTTTTCACACTCTAGGCTTAATGCCCTTTGAGTGCATTATCTAGGAATGAACCTGGTAGAGCATCCCACACAAACCAATGCTCCACATGCGGGTTTCACATGCCACCAACTCCACATTCACAGACAACTTCAGCGCCAAAGCCGTTTTCAGATAGCCCTCAACACAAAGGCTCTAGGCGCAAATATTGGTGTGAGAGCTAATTCAATCAAGGAAACACTGAATGTTGGTGAAGCGCATATTGAAGAAGAATCAGCCGAGTGTTTCTTGTGGGAGAACAACTCCATTGGGCTCACTAACTTCACACACCATCAGGCTTCCAAGCAGCTCTCAAGGGAACTCAGTTTTCACACTCTAGGCTTAATGCCCTTTGAGTGCATTATCTAGGAATGAACCTGGTAGAGCATCCCACACAAACCAATGCTCCACATGCGGGTTTCACATGCCACCAACTCCACATTCACAGACAACTTCCTAGCCAAAGCCGTTTTCAGATAGCCCTCAATGCAAAAGATGTAGGCGCAAATATTGGTGTGAGAGCTAATTCAACCAAGGAAACAATGCATGTTGCTGAAGGGCATATTGAAGAAGAATCAGTCGAGTGTTTCTTGTGGGAGAACAACTCCATTTGGCTCACTAACTTCACACACCATCAGGCTTCCAAGCAGCTCTCAAGGAAACTCCGTTTTCACACTCTAGGCTTAATGCCCTTTGAGTGCATTATCTAGGAATGAGCCTGGTAGAGCATCCCACACAAACCAATGCTCCACATGCGGGTTTCACATGCCACCAACTCCACATTCACAGACAACTTCAGCGCCAAAGCCGTTTTCAGCTAGCCCTCAATACAAAGGCTCTAGGCGCAAATATTGGTGTGAGAGCTAATTCAATCAAGGAAACACTGCATGTTGTTGAAGCGCATATTGAAGAAGAATCAGCCGAGTGGTTCTTGTGGGAGAACAACTCCATTGGGCTCACTAACTTCACACACCATCAGGCTTCCAAGCAGCTCTCAAGGAAACTCCGTTTTCATACTCTAGGCTTAATGCCCTTTGAGTACATTATCTAGGAATGAACCTGGTAGAGCATCCCACACAAGCCAATGCTCCACATGCGGGTTTCACATGCCAACAACTCCACATTCACAGACAACTTCCTAGCCAAAGCCGTTTTCAGATAGCCCTCAATGCAAAGGCTCTAGGCGCAAATATTGGTGTGAGAGCTAATTCAATCAAGGAAACACTGCATGTTGCTGAAGGGCATATTGAAGAAGAATCAGCCGAGTGGTTCTTGTGGGAGAACAACTCCATTTGGCTCACTAACTTCACACACCATCAGGCTTCCAAGCAGCTCTCAAGGAAACTCCGTTTTCACACTCCAGGCCTTAATGCCCTTTGAGTGCCTAGGACTGAAATGAAGCTTGGTGAGCTTCCCACACAAACCAATGCTCCACATGCGGGTTTCACATGCCACCAACTCCACATTTACAGACAACTTCAGCGCCAAAGCCATTTTCAGATAGCCCTCAATACAAAGGCTCTAGGCGCAAATATTGGTGTGAGAGCTAATTCAATCAAGGAAACACTGCATGTTGGTGAAGCGCATATTGAAGAAGAATCAGCCGAGTGGTTCTTGTGGGAGAACAACTCCATTTGGCTCACTAACTTTACACACCATCAGGCTTCCAAGCAGCTCTCAAGGAAACTCAGTTTTCACACTCTAGGCTTAATGCCCTTTGAGTGCATTATCTAGGAATGAACCTGGTAGAGCATCCCACACAAACCAATGCTCCACATGCGGGTTTCACATGCCACCAACTCCACATTCACAGACAACTTCAGCGCCAAAGCCCTTTTCAGATAGCCCTCAATGCAAAGGCTCTAGGCGCAAATATTGGTGTGAGAGCTAATTCAATCAAGGAAACACTGCATGTTGCTGAAGGGCATATTGAAGAAGAATCAGCCGAGTGGTTCTTCTGGGAGAACAACTCCACTTGGCTCACTAACTTCACACACCATCAGGCTTCCAAGCAGCTCTCAAGGAAACTCAGTTTTCACACTCTAGGCTTAATGCCCTTTGAGTGCATTATCTAGGAATGAACCTGGTAGAGCATCCCACACAAACCAATGCTCCACATGCGGGTTTCACATGCCACCAACTCCACATTCACAGACAACTTCAGCGCCAAAGCCGTTTTCAGATAGCCCTCAATGCAAAGGCTCTAGTCGCAAATATTGGTGTGAGAGCTAATTCAATCAAGGAAACACTGCATGTTGGTGAAGCACATATTGAAGAAGAATCAGCCGAGAGATTCTTGTGGGAGAACAACTCCATTTGGCTCACTAACTTCACACACCATCAGGCTTCCATGCAGCACTTAAGGATACTCAGTTTTCACACTCTAGGCTTAATGCCCTTTGAGTGCATTATCTAGGAATGAACCTGGTAGAGCATCCCACACACACCAATGCTCCACATGCGGGTTTCACATGCCACCAACTCCACATTCACAGACAACTTCAGTGTCAAAGCCATTTTCAGAGAGTCCTCAATACAAAGGCTCAACGCACAAATATTGGTGTGAGAGCTAATTCAATCAAGGAAACACTGCATGTTGGTGAAGCGCATATTGAAGAAGAATCAGCCGAGTGGTTCTTGTGGGAGAACAACTCCATTTGGCTCACTAACTTCACACACCATCAGGCTTCCATGCAGCTCTCAATGAAACTCAGTTTTCACACTCTAGCCTTAATGCCGTTTGAGTGCCTAGAACTGAAATGAAGCTTGGTGAGCTTCCCACACAAACCAATGCTCCACATGCGGGTTTCACATGCCACCAACTCCACATTCACAGACAACTTCAGCGCCAAAGCTGTTTTCAGATAGCCCTCAATACAAAGGCTCTAGGCGCAAATATTGGTGTGAGAGCTAATTCAATCAAGGAAACACTGCATGTTGGTGAAGCGCATATTGAAGAAGAATCAGCAGAGTGGTTCTTGTGGGAGAACAACTCCATTTGGCTCACTAACTTCACACACCATCAGGCTTCCATGCAGCTCTCAAGCAAACTCAGTTTTCACACTCTAGGCTTAATGCCCTTTGAGTGCATTATCTAGGAATGAACCTGGTAGAGCATCCCACACAAACCAATGCTCCACATGCGGGTTTCACATGCCACCAACTCCACATTCACAGACAACTTCAGCGCCAAAGCCGTTTTCAGATAGCCCTCAACACAAAGGCTCTAGGCGCAAATATTGGTGTGAGAGCTAATTCAATCAAGGAAACACTGAATGTTGGTGAAGCGCATATTGAAGAAGAATCAGCCGAGTGTTTCTTGTGGGAGAACAACTCCATTGGGCTCACTAACTTCACACACCATCAGGCTTCCAAGCAGCTCTCAAGGGAACTCAGTTTTCACACTCTAGGCTTAATGCCCTTTGAGTGCATTATCTAGGAATGAACCTGGTAGAGCATCCCACACAAACCAATGCTCCACATGCGGGTTTCACATGCCACCAACTCCACATTCACAGACAACTTCCTAGCCAAAGCCGTTTTCAGATAGCCCTCAATGCAAAAATGTCTAGGCGCAAATATTGGTGTGAGAGCTAATTCAATCAAGGAAACACTGCATGTTGGTGAAGCACATATTGAAGAAGAATCAGCCGAGTGGTTCTTGTGGGAGAACAACTCCATTGGGCTCACTAACTTCACACACCATCAGGCTTCCATGCAGCTCTCAAGGAAACTCAGTTTTCACACTCTAGGCTTAATGCCCTTTGAGTGCATTATCTAGGAATGAACCTCGTAGAGCATCCCACACAAACCAATGCTCCACATGCGTGTTTCACATGCCACCAACTCCACATTCACAGACAACTTCAGTGTCAAAGCCGTTTTCAGAGAGTCCTCAATGCAAAGGCTCAACGCACAAATATTGGTGTGAGAGCTAATTCAATCAAGGAAACAATGCATGTTGGTGAAGCGCATATTGAAGAAGAATCAGCCGAGTGGTTCTTGTGGGAGAACAACTCCATTTGGCTCACTAACTTCACACACCATCAGGCTTCCATGCAGCTCTCAAGGAAACTCAGTTTTCACACTCTAGCCTTAATGCCCTTTGAGTGCCTAGGACTGAAATGAAGCTTGGTGAGCTTCCCACACAAACCAATGCTCCACATGCGGGTTTCACATGCCACCAACTCCACATTCACAGACAACTTCAGCGCCAAAGCCGTTTTCAGCTAGCCCTCAATACAAAGGCTCTAGGCGCAAATATTGGTGTGAGAGCTAATTCAATCAAGGAAACACTGCATGTTGTTGAAGCGCATATTGAAGAAGAATCAGCCGAGTGGTTCTTGTGGGAGAACAACTCCATTGGGCTCACTAACTTCACACACCATCAGGCTTCCAAGCAGCTCTCAAGGAAACTCCGTTTTCATACTCTAGGCTTAATGCCCTTTGAGTACATTATCTAGGAATGAACCTGGTAGAGCATCCCACACAAGCCAATGCTCCACATGCGGGTTTCACATGCCACCAACTCCACATTCACAGACAACTTCAGCGCCAAAGCCGTTTTCAGATAGCCCTCAATGCAAAGGCTCTAGGCGCAAATATTGGTGTGAGAGCTAATTCAATCAAGGAAACACTGCATGTTGCTGAAGGGCATATTGAAGAAGAATCAGCCGAGTGGTTCTTGTGGGAGAACAACTCCATTTGGCTCACTAACTTCACACACCATCAGGCTTCCAAGCAGCTCTCAAGGAAACTCCGTTTTCACACTCCAGGCCTTAATGCCCTTTGAGTGCCTAGGACTGAAATGAAGCTTGGTGAGCTTCCCACACAAACCAATGCTCCACATGCGGGTTTCACATGCCACCAACTCCACATTTACAGACAACTTCAGCGCCAAAGCCATTTTCAGATAGCCCTCAATACAAAGGCTCTAGGCGCAAATATTGGTGTGAGAGCTAATTCAATCAAGGAAACACTGCATGTTGGTGAAGCGCATATTGAAGAAGAATCAGCCGAGTGGTTCTTGTGGGAGAACAACTCCATTTGGCTCACTAACTTTACACACCATCAGGCTTCCAAGCAGCTCTCAAGGAAACTCAGTTTTCACACTCTAGGCTTAATGCCCTTTGAGTGCATTATCTAGGAATGAACCTGGTAGAGCATCCCACACAAACCAATGCTCCACATGCGGGTTTCACATGCCACCAACTCCACATTCACAGACAACTTCAGCGCCAAAGCCCTTTTCAGATAGCCCTCAATGCAAAGGCTCTAGGCGCAAATATTGGTGTGAGAGCTAATTCAATCAAGGAAACACTGCATGTTGCTGAAGGGCATATTGAAGAAGAATCAGCCGAGTGGTTCTTCTGGGAGAACAACTCCACTTGGCTCACTAACTTCACACACCATCAGGCTTCCAAGCAGCTCTCAAGGAAACTCAGTTTTCACACTCTAGGCTTAATGCCCTTTGAGTGCATTATCTAGGAATGAACCTGGTAGAGCATCCCACACAAACCAATGCTCCACATGCGGGTTTCACATGCCACCAACTCCACATTCACAGACAACTTCAGCGCCAAAGCCGTTTTCAGATAGCCCTCAATGCAAAGGCTCTAGTCGCAAATATTGGTGTGAGAGCTAATTCAATCAAGGAAACACTGCATGTTGGTGAAGCACATATTGAAGAAGAATCAGCCGAGAGATTCTTGTGGGAGAACAACTCCATTTGGCTCACTAACTTCACACACCATCAGGCTTCCATGCAGCACTTAAGGATACTCAGTTTTCACACTCTAGGCTTAATGCCCTTTGAGTGCATTATCTAGGAATGAACCTGGTAGAGCATCCCACACACACCAATGCTCCACATGCGGGTTTCACATGCCACCAACTCCACATTCACAGACAACTTCAGTGTCAAAGCCATTTTCAGAGAGTCCTCAATACAAAGGCTCAACGCACAAATATTGGTGTGAGAGCTAATTCAATCAAGGAAACACTGCATGTTGGTGAAGCGCATATTGAAGAAGAATCAGCCGAGTGGTTCTTGTGGGAGAACAACTCCATTTGGCTCACTAACTTCACACACCATCAGGCTTCCATGCAGCTCTCAATGAAACTCAGTTTTCACACTCTAGCCTTAATGCCGTTTGAGTGCCTAGAACTGAAATGAAGCTTGGTGAGCTTCCCACACAAACCAATGCTCCACATGCGGGTTTCACATGCCACCAACTCCACATTCACAGACAACTTCAGCGCCAAAGCTGTTTTCAGATAGCCCTCAATACAAAGGCTCTAGGCGCAAATATTGGTGTGAGAGCTAATTCAATCAAGGAAACACTGCATGTTGGTGAAGCGCATATTGAAGAAGAATCAGCAGAGTGGTTCTTGTGGGAGAACAACTCCATTTGGCTCACTAACTTCACACACCATCAGGCTTCCATGCAGCTCTCAAGCAAACTCAGTTTTCACACTCTAGGCTTAATGCCCTTTGAGTGCATTATCTAGGAATGAACCTGGTAGAGCATCCCACACAAACCAATGCTCCACATGCGGGTTTCACATGCCACCAACTCCACATTCACAGACAACTTCAGCGCCAAAGCCGTTTTCAGATAGCCCTCAACACAAAGGCTCTAGGCGCAAATATTGGTGTGAGAGCTAATTCAATCAAGGAAACACTGAATGTTGGTGAAGCGCATATTGAAGAAGAATCAGCCGAGTGTTTCTTGTGGGAGAACAACTCCATTGGGCTCACTAACTTCACACACCATCAGGCTTCCAAGCAGCTCTCAAGGGAACTCAGTTTTCACACTCTAGGCTTAATGCCCTTTGAGTGCATTATCTAGGAATGAACCTGGTAGAGCATCCCACACAAACCAATGCTCCACATGCGGGTTTCACATGCCACCAACTCCACATTCACAGACAACTTCCTAGCCAAAGCCGTTTTCAGATAGCCCTCAATGCAAAAGATGTAGGCGCAAATATTGGTGTGAGAGCTAATTCAACCAAGGAAACAATGCATGTTGCTGAAGGGCATATTGAAGAAGAATCAGTCGAGTGTTTCTTGTGGGAGAACAACTCCATTTGGCTCACTAACTTCACACACCATCAGGCTTCCAAGCAGCTCTCAAGGAAACTCCGTTTTCACACTCTAGGCTTAATGCCCTTTGAGTGCATTATCTAGGAATGAGCCTGGTAGAGCATCCCACACAAACCAATGCTCCACATGCGGGTTTCACATGCCACCAACTCCACATTCACAGACAACTTCAGCGCCAAAGCCGTTTTCAGCTAGCCCTCAATACAAAGGCTCTAGGCGCAAATATTGGTGTGAGAGCTAATTCAATCAAGGAAACACTGCATGTTGTTGAAGCGCATATTGAAGAAGAATCAGCCGAGTGGTTCTTGTGGGAGAACAACTCCATTGGGCTCACTAACTTCACACACCATCAGGCTTCCAAGCAGCTCTCAAGGAAACTCCGTTTTCATACTCTAGGCTTAATGCCCTTTGAGTACATTATCTAGGAATGAACCTGGTAGAGCATCCCACACAAGCCAATGCTCCACATGCGGGTTTCACATGCCAACAACTCCACATTCACAGACAACTTCCTAGCCAAAGCCGTTTTCAGATAGCCCTCAATGCAAAGGCTCTAGGCGCAAATATTGGTGTGAGAGCTAATTCAATCAAGGAAACACTGCATGTTGCTGAAGGGCATATTGAAGAAGAATCAGCCGAGTGGTTCTTGTGGGAGAACAACTCCATTTGGCTCACTAACTTCACACACCATCAGGCTTCCAAGCAGCTCTCAAGGAAACTCCGTTTTCACACTCCAGGCCTTAATGCCCTTTGAGTGCCTAGGACTGAAATGAAGCTTGGTGAGCTTCCCACACAAACCAATGCTCCACATGCGGGTTTCACATGCCACCAACTCCACATTTACAGACAACTTCAGCGCCAAAGCCATTTTCAGATAGCCCTCAATACAAAGGCTCTAGGCGCAAATATTGGTGTGAGAGCTAATTCAATCAAGGAAACACTGCATGTTGGTGAAGCGCATATTGAAGAAGAATCAGCCGAGTGGTTCTTGTGGGAGAACAACTCCATTTGGCTCACTAACTTTACACACCATCAGGCTTCCAAGCAGCTCTCAAGGAAACTCAGTTTTCACACTCTAGGCTTAATGCCCTTTGAGTGCATTATCTAGGAATGAACCTGGTAGAGCATCCCACACAAACCAATGCTCCACATGCGGGTTTCACATGCCACCAACTCCACATTCACAGACAACTTCAGCGCCAAAGCCCTTTTCAGATAGCCCTCAATGCAAAGGCTCTAGGCGCAAATATTGGTGTGAGAGCTAATTCAATCAAGGAAACACTGCATGTTGCTGAAGGGCATATTGAAGAAGAATCAGCCGAGTGGTTCTTCTGGGAGAACAACTCCACTTGGCTCACTAACTTCACACACCATCAGGCTTCCAAGCAGCTCTCAAGGAAACTCAGTTTTCACACTCTAGGCTTAATGCCCTTTGAGTGCATTATCTAGGAATGAACCTGGTAGAGCATCCCACACAAACCAATGCTCCACATGCGGGTTTCACATGCCACCAACTCCACATTCACAGACAACTTCAGCGCCAAAGCCGTTTTCAGATAGCCCTCAATGCAAAGGCTCTAGTCGCAAATATTGGTGTGAGAGCTAATTCAATCAAGGAAACACTGCATGTTGGTGAAGCACATATTGAAGAAGAATCAGCCGAGAGATTCTTGTGGGAGAACAACTCCATTTGGCTCACTAACTTCACACACCATCAGGCTTCCATGCAGCACTTAAGGATACTCAGTTTTCACACTCTAGGCTTAATGCCCTTTGAGTGCATTATCTAGGAATGAACCTGGTAGAGCATCCCACACACACCAATGCTCCACATGCGGGTTTCACATGCCACCAACTCCACATTCACAGACAACTTCAGTGTCAAAGCCATTTTCAGAGAGTCCTCAATACAAAGGCTCAACGCACAAATATTGGTGTGAGAGCTAATTCAATCAAGGAAACACTGCATGTTGGTGAAGCGCATATTGAAGAAGAATCAGCCGAGTGGTTCTTGTGGGAGAACAACTCCATTTGGCTCACTAACTTCACACACCATCAGGCTTCCATGCAGCTCTCAATGAAACTCAGTTTTCACACTCTAGCCTTAATGCCGTTTGAGTGCCTAGAACTGAAATGAAGCTTGGTGAGCTTCCCACACAAACCAATGCTCCACATGCGGGTTTCACATGCCACCAACTCCACATTCACAGACAACTTCAGCGCCAAAGCTGTTTTCAGATAGCCCTCAATACAAAGGCTCTAGGCGCAAATATTGGTGTGAGAGCTAATTCAATCAAGGAAACACTGCATGTTGGTGAAGCGCATATTGAAGAAGAATCAGCAGAGTGGTTCTTGTGGGAGAACAACTCCATTTGGCTCACTAACTTCACACACCATCAGGCTTCCATGCAGCTCTCAAGCAAACTCAGTTTTCACACTCTAGGCTTAATGCCCTTTGAGTGCATTATCTAGGAATGAACCTGGTAGAGCATCCCACACAAACCAATGCTCCACATGCGGGTTTCACATGCCACCAACTCCACATTCACAGACAACTTCAGCGCCAAAGCCGTTTTCAGATAGCCCTCAACACAAAGGCTCTAGGCGCAAATATTGGTGTGAGAGCTAATTCAATCAAGGAAACACTGAATGTTGGTGAAGCGCATATTGAAGAAGAATCAGCCGAGTGTTTCTTGTGGGAGAACAACTCCATTGGGCTCACTAACTTCACACACCATCAGGCTTCCAAGCAGCTCTCAAGGGAACTCAGTTTTCACACTCTAGGCTTAATGCCCTTTGAGTGCATTATCTAGGAATGAACCTGGTAGAGCATCCCACACAAACCAATGCTCCACATGCGGGTTTCACATGCCACCAACTCCACATTCACAGACAACTTCCTAGCCAAAGCCGTTTTCAGATAGCCCTCAATGCAAAAGATGTAGGCGCAAATATTGGTGTGAGAGCTAATTCAACCAAGGAAACAATGCATGTTGCTGAAGGGCATATTGAAGAAGAATCAGTCGAGTGTTTCTTGTGGGAGAACAACTCCATTTGGCTCACTAACTTCACACACCATCAGGCTTCCAAGCAGCTCTCAAGGAAACTCCGTTTTCACACTCTAGGCTTAATGCCCTTTGAGTGCATTATCTAGGAATGAGCCTGGTAGAGCATCCCACACAAACCAATGCTCCACATGCGGGTTTCACATGCCACCAACTCCACATTCACAGACAACTTCAGCGCCAAAGCCGTTTTCAGCTAGCCCTCAATACAAAGGCTCTAGGCGCAAATATTGGTGTGAGAGCTAATTCAATCAAGGAAACACTGCATGTTGTTGAAGCGCATATTGAAGAAGAATCAGCCGAGTGGTTCTTGTGGGAGAACAACTCCATTGGGCTCACTAACTTCACACACCATCAGGCTTCCAAGCAGCTCTCAAGGAAACTCCGTTTTCATACTCTAGGCTTAATGCCCTTTGAGTACATTATCTAGGAATGAACCTGGTAGAGCATCCCACACAAGCCAATGCTCCACATGCGGGTTTCACATGCCACCAACTCCACATTCACAGACAACTTCCTAGCCAAAGCCGTTTTCAGATAGCCCTCAATGCAAAGGCTCTAGGCGCAAATATTGGTGTGAGAGCTAATTCAATCAAGGAAACACTGCATGTTGCTGAAGGGCATATTGAAGAAGAATCAGCCGAGTGGTTCTTGTGGGAGAACAACTCCATTTGGCTCACTAACTTCACACACCATCAGGCTTCCAAGCAGCTCTCAAGGAAACTCCGTTTTCACACTCCAGGCCTTAATGCCCTTTGAGTGCCTAGGACTGAAATGAAGCTTGGTGAGCTTCCCACACAAACCAATGCTCCACATGCGGGTTTCACATGCCACCAACTCCACATTTACAGACAACTTCAGCGCCAAAGCCATTTTCAGATAGCCCTCAATACAAAGGCTCTAGGCGCAAATATTGGTGTGAGAGCTAATTCAATCAAGGAAACACTGCATGTTGGTGAAGCGCATATTGAAGAAGAATCAGCCGAGTGGTTCTTGTGGGAGAACAACTCCATTTGGCTCACTAACTTTACACACCATCAGGCTTCCAAGCAGCTCTCAAGGAAACTCAGTTTTCACACTCTAGGCTTAATGCCCTTTGAGTGCATTATCTAGGAATGAACCTGGTAGAGCATCCCACACAAACCAATGCTCCACATGCGGGTTTCACATGCCACCAACTCCACATTCACAGACAACTTCAGCGCCAAAGCCCTTTTCAGATAGCCCTCAATGCAAAGGCTCTAGGCGCAAATATTGGTGTGAGAGCTAATTCAATCAAGGAAACACTGCATGTTGCTGAAGGGCATATTGAAGAAGAATCAGCCGAGTGGTTCTTCTGGGAGAACAACTCCACTTGGCTCACTAACTTCACACACCATCAGGCTTCCAAGCAGCTCTCAAGGAAACTCAGTTTTCACACTCTAGGCTTAATGCCCTTTGAGTGCATTATCTAGGAATGAACCTGGTAGAGCATCCCACACAAACCAATGCTCCACATGCGGGTTTCACATGCCACCAACTCCACATTCACAGACAACTTCAGCGCCAAAGCCGTTTTCAGATAGCCCTCAATGCAAAGGCTCTAGTCGCAAATATTGGTGTGAGAGCTAATTCAATCAAGGAAACACTGCATGTTGGTGAAGCACATATTGAAGAAGAATCAGCCGAGAGATTCTTGTGGGAGAACAACTCCATTTGGCTCACTAACTTCACACACCATCAGGCTTCCATGCAGCACTTAAGGATACTCAGTTTTCACACTCTAGGCTTAATGCCCTTTGAGTGCATTATCTAGGAATGAACCTGGTAGAGCATCCCACACACACCAATGCTCCACATGCGGGTTTCACATGCCACCAACTCCACATTCACAGACAACTTCAGTGTCAAAGCCATTTTCAGAGAGTCCTCAATACAAAGGCTCAACGCACAAATATTGGTGTGAGAGCTAATTCAATCAAGGAAACACTGCATGTTGGTGAAGCGCATATTGAAGAAGAATCAGCCGAGTGGTTCTTGTGGGAGAACAACTCCATTTGGCTCACTAACTTCACACACCATCAGGCTTCCATGCAGCTCTCAATGAAACTCAGTTTTCACACTCTAGCCTTAATGCCGTTTGAGTGCCTAGAACTGAAATGAAGCTTGGTGAGCTTCCCACACAAACCAATGCTCCACATGCGGGTTTCACATGCCACCAACTCCACATTCACAGACAACTTCAGCGCCAAAGCTGTTTTCAGATAGCCCTCAATACAAAGGCTCTAGGCGCAAATATTGGTGTGAGAGCTAATTCAATCAAGGAAACACTGCATGTTGGTGAAGCGCATATTGAAGAAGAATCAGCAGAGTGGTTCTTGTGGGAGAACAACTCCATTTGGCTCACTAACTTCACACACCATCAGGCTTCCATGCAGCTCTCAAGCAAACTCAGTTTTCACACTCTAGGCTTAATGCCCTTTGAGTGCATTATCTAGGAATGAACCTGGTAGAGCATCCCACACAAACCAATGCTCCACATGCGGGTTTCACATGCCACCAACTCCACATTCACAGACAACTTCAGCGCCAAAGCCGTTTTCAGATAGCCCTCAACACAAAGGCTCTAGGCGCAAATATTGGTGTGAGAGCTAATTCAATCAAGGAAACACTGAATGTTGGTGAAGCGCATATTGAAGAAGAATCAGCCGAGTGTTTCTTGTGGGAGAACAACTCCATTGGGCTCACTAACTTCACACACCATCAGGCTTCCAAGCAGCTCTCAAGGGAACTCAGTTTTCACACTCTAGGCTTAATGCCCTTTGAGTGCATTATCTAGGAATGAACCTGGTAGAGCATCCCACACAAACCAATGCTCCACATGCGGGTTTCACATGCCACCAACTCCACATTCACAGACAACTTCCTAGCCAAAGCCGTTTTCAGATAGCCCTCAATGCAAAAGATGTAGGCGCAAATATTGGTGTGAGAGCTAATTCAACCAAGGAAACAATGCATGTTGCTGAAGGGCATATTGAAGAAGAATCAGTCGAGTGTTTCTTGTGGGAGAACAACTCCATTTGGCTCACTAACTTCACACACCATCAGGCTTCCAAGCAGCTCTCAAGGAAACTCCGTTTTCACACTCTAGGCTTAATGCCCTTTGAGTGCATTATCTAGGAATGAGCCTGGTAGAGCATCCCACACAAACCAATGCTCCACATGCGGGTTTCACATGCCACCAACTCCACATTCACAGACAACTTCAGCGCCAAAGCCGATTTCAGATAGCCCTCAATACAAAGGCTCTAGGCGCAAATATTGGTGTGAGAGCTAATTCAATCAAGGAAACACTGCATGTTGGTGAAGCGCATATTGAAGAAGAATCAGCCAAGTGAATCTTGTGGGAGAACAACTCCATTGGGCTCACTAACTTTACACACCATCAGGCTTCCAAGCAGCTCTCAAGGAAACTCAGTTTTCACACTCTAGGCGTAATGCCCTTTGAGTGCATTATCTAGGAATGAACCTGGTAGAGCATCCCACACAAACCAATGCTCCACATGCGGGTTTCATATGCCACCAACTCCACATTCACAGACAACTTCAGCGCCAAAGCCGTTTTCAGATAGCCCTCAATGCAAAAGCTGTAGGCGCAAATATTGGTGTGAGAGCTAATTCAATCAAAGAAACACTGCATGTTGCTGAAGGGCATATTGAAGAAGAATCAGTGGAGTGTTTCTTGTGGGAGAACAACTCCATTTGGCTCACTAACTTCACACACCATCAGGCTTCGAAGCAGCTCTCAAGGAAACTCCGTTTTCACACTCCAGACCTTAATGCCCTTTGAGTGCATTATCTAGGAATGAACCTGGTAGAGCTTCCCACACAAACCAATGCTCCACATGCGGGTTTCACATGCCACCAACTCCACATTCACAGACAACTTCAGCGCCAAAGCCGTTTTCAGATAGCCCTCAATGCAAAGGCTCTAGTCGCAAATATTGGTGTGAGAGCTAATTCAATCAAGGAAACACTGCATGTTGGTGAAGCACATATTGAAGAAGAATCAGCCGAGAGATTCTTGTGGGAGAACAACTCCATTTGGCTCACTAACTTCACACACCATCAGGCTTCCATGCAGCACTTAAGGATACTCAGTTTTCACACTCTAGGCTTAATGCCCTTTGAGTGCATTATCTAGGAATGAACCTGGTAGAGCATCCCACACAAACCAATGCTCCACATGCGGGTTTCACATGCCACCAACTCCACATTCACAGACAACTTCAGTGTCAAAGCCGTTTTCAGAGAGTCCTCAATACAAAGGCTCAACGCACAAATATTGGTGTGAGAGCTAATTCAATCAAGGAAACACTGCATGTTGGTGAAGCGCATATTGAAGAAGAATCAGCCGAGTGGTTCTTGTGGGAGAACAACTCCATTTGGCTCACTAACTTCACACACCATCAGGCTTCCATGCAGCTCTCAATGAAACTCAGTTTTCACACTCTAGCCTTAATGCCGTTTGAGTGCCTAGAACTGAAATGAAGCTTGGTGAGCTTCCCACACAAACCAATGCTCCACATGCGGGTTTCACATGCCACCAACTCCACATTCACAGACAACTTCAGCGCCAAAGCTGTTTTCAGATAGCCCTCAATACAAAGGCTCTAGGCGCAAATATTGGTGTGAGAGCTAATTCAATCAAGGAAACACTGCATGTTGGTGAAGCGCATATTGAAGAAGAATCAGCAGAGTGGTTCTTGTGGGAGAACAACTCCATTTGGCTCACTAACTTCACACACACCATCAGGCTTCCATGCAGCTCTCAAGCAAACTCAGTTTTCACACTCTAGGCTTAATGCCCTTTGAGTGCATTATCTAGGAATGAACCTGGTAGAGCATCCCACACAAACCAATGCTCCACATGCGGGTTTCACATGCCACCAACTCCACATTCACAGACAACTTCAGCGCCAAAGCCGTTTTCAGATAGCCCTCAACACAAAGGCTCTAGGCGCAAATATTGGTGTGAGAGCTAATTCAATCAAGGAAACACTGAATGTTGGTGAAGCGCATATTGAAGAAGAATCAGCCGAGTGTTTCTTGTGGGAGAACAACTCCATTGGGCTCACTAACTTCACACACCATCAGGCTTCCAAGCAGCTCTCAAGGGAACTCAGTTTTCACACTCTAGGCTTAATGCCCTTTGAGTGCATTATCTAGGAATGAACCTGGTAGAGCATCCCACACAAACCAATGCTCCACATGCGGGTTTCACATGCCACCAACTCCACATTCACAGACAACTTCCTAGCCAAAGCCGTTTTCAGATAGCCCTCAATGCAAAAGATGTAGGCGCAAATATTGGTGTGAGAGCTAATTCAATCAAGGAAACAATGCATGTTGCTGAAGGGCATATTGAAGAAGAATCAGTCGAGTGTTTCTTGTGGGAGAACAACTCCATTTGGCTCACTAACTTCACACACCATCAGGCTTCCAAGCAGCTCTCAAGGAAACTCCGTTTTCACACTCTAGGCTTAATGCCCTTTGAGTGCATTATCTAGGAATGAGCCTGGTAGAGCATCCCACACAAACCAATGCTCCACATGCGGGTTTCACATGCCACCAACTCCACATTCACAGACAACTTCAGCGCCAAAGCCGATTTCAGATAGCCCTCAATACAAAGGCTCTAGGCGCAAATATTGGTGTGAGAGCTAATTCAATCAAGGAAACACTGCATGTTGGTGAAGCGCATATTGAAGAAGAATCAGCCAAGTGAATCTTGTGGGAGAACAACTCCATTGGGCTCACTAACTTTACACACCATCAGGCTTCCAAGCAGCTCTCAAGGAAACTCAGTTTTCACACTCTAGGCTTAATGCCCTTTGAGTGCATTATCTAGGAATGAACCTGGTAGAGCATCCCACACAAACCAATGCTCCACATGCGGGTTTCACATGCCACCAACTCCACATTCACAGACAACTTCAGCGCCAAAGCCGTTTTCAGATAGCCCTCAATGCAAAGGCTCTAGGCGCAAATATTGGTGTGAGAGCTAATTCAATCAAGGAAACACTGCATGTTGCTGAAGGGCATATTGAAGAAGAATCAGCCGAGTGGTTCTTCTGGGAGAACAACTGCACTTGGCTCACTAACTTCACACACCATCAGGCTTCCAAGCAGCTCTCAAGGAAACTCAGTTTTCACACTCTAGGCTTAATGCCCTTTGAGTGCATTATCTAGGAATGAACCTGGTAGAGCATCCCACACAAACCAATGCTCCACATGCGGGTTTCACATGCCACCAACTCCACATTCACAGACAACTTCAGTGTCAAAGCCGTTTTCAGAGAGTCCTCAATACAAAGGCTCAACGCACAAATATTGGTGTGAGAGCTAATTCAATCAAGGAAACACTGCATGTTGGTGAAGCGCATATTGAAGAAGAATCAGCCGAGTGGTTCTTGTGGGAGAACAACTCCATTTGGCTCACTAACTTCACACACCATCAGGCTTCCATGCAGCTCTCAATGAAACTCAGTTTTCTCACTCTAGCCTTAATGCCCTTTGAGTGCCTAGAACTGAAATGAAGCTTGGTGAGCTTCCCACACAAACCAATGCTCCACATGCGGGTTTCACATGCCACCAACTCCACATTCACAGACAACTTCAGCGCCAAAGCTGTTTTCAGATAGCCCTCAATGCAAAGGCTCTAGGCGCAAATATTGGTGTGAGAGCTAATTCAATCAAGGAAACACTGCATGTTGGTGAAGCGCATATTGAAGAAGAATCAGCCGAGTGGTTCTTGTGGGAGAACAACTCCATTTGGCTCACTAACTTCACACACCATCAGGCTTCCATGCAGCTCTCAAGCAAACTCAGTTTTCACACTCTAGGCTTAATGCCCTTTGAGTGCATTATCTAGGAATGAACCTGGTAGAGCATCCCACACAAACCAATGCTCCACATGCGGGTTTCACATGCCACCAACTCCACATTCACAGACAACTTCCTAGCCAAAGCCGTTTTCAGATAGCCCTCAACACAAAGGCTCTAGGCGCAAATATTGGTGTGAGAGCTAATTCAATCAAGGAAACACTGAATGTTGGTGAAGCGCATATTGAAGAAGAATCAGCCGAGTGGTTCTTGTGGGAGAACAACTCCATTGGGCTCACTAACTTCACACACCATCAGGCTTCCAAGCAGCTCTCAAGGGAACTCCGTTTTCACACTCTAGGCTTAATGCCCTTTGAGTGCATTATCTAGGAATGAACCTGGTAGAGCATCCCACACAAACCAATGCTCCACATGCGGGTTTCACATGCCACCAACTCCACATTCACAGACAACTTCCTAGCCAAACCCGTTTTCAGCTAGCCCTCAATGCAAAAGATGTAGGCGCAAATATTGGTGTGAGAGCTAATTCAACCAAGGAAACAATGCATGTTGCTGAAGGGCATATTGAAGAAGAATCAGTCGAGTGTTTCTTGTGGGAGAACAACTCCATTTGGCTCACTAACTTCACACACCATCAGGCTTCCAAGCAGCTCTCAAGGAAACTCCGTTTTCACACTCTAGGCTTAATGCCCTTTGAGGGCATTATCTAGGAATGAGCCTGGTAGAGCATCCCACACAAACCAATGCTCCACATGCGGGTTTCACATGCCACCAACTCCACATTCACAGACAACTTCAGCGCCAAAGCCGTTTTCAGATAGCCCTCAATGCAAAGGCTCTAGGCGCAAATGGTGGTGTGAGAGCTAATTCAATCAAGGAAACACTGCATGTTGGTGAAGCGCATATTGAAGAAGAATCAGCCGAGTGGTTCTTGTGGGAGAACAACTCCATTTGGCTCACTAACTTCACACACCATCAGGCTTCCAAGCAGCTCTCAAGGAAACTCAGTTTTCACACTCTAGGCTTAATGCCCTTTGAGTGCCTAGGACTGAAATGAAGCTTGGTGAGATTCCCACACAAAACAATGCTCCACATGCGGGTTTCACATGCCACCAACTCCACATTCACAGACAACTTCAGCGCCAAAGCCGTTTTCAGATAGCCCTCAATACAAAGGCTCTAGGCGCAAATATTGGTGTGAGAGCTAATTCAATCAAGGAAACACTGCATGTTGGTGAAGCACATATTGAAGAAGAATCAGCCGAGTGGTTCTTGTGGGAGAACAACTCCATTTGGCTCACTAACTTCACACACCATCAGGCTTCCATGCAGCTCTCAAGGAAACTCAGTCTTCACACTCTAGGCTTAATGCCGTTTGAGTGAATTATCTAGGAATGAACCTGGTAGATCATCCCACACAAACCAATGGTCCACATGCGGGATTCACATGCCACCAACTCCACATTCACAAACAAATTCAGCGCCAAAGCCGTTTTCAGATAGCCCTCAATGCAAAGGCTCTAGGCACAAATATTGGTGTGAGAGCTAATTCAATCAAGCAAACACTGCATGTTGGTGAAGCGCATATTGAAGAAGAATCAGCCGAGTGGTTCTTGTGGGAGAACAACTCCATTTGGCTCACTAACTTCAGACACCATCAGGCTTCCAAGCAGCTCTCAAGGAAACTCAGTCTTCACACTCTAGGCTTAACGCCCTTTGAGTGCCTAGGACTGAAATAGAGCGTGGTGAGCTTTCCACACAAACCAATGCTCTACAAGCGGGTTTCACATGCCACCAACTCCACATTCACAACAACTTCAGCGCCAAAGCCGTTTTCAGATAGCCCTCAATGCAAAGGCTCTAGGCGCAAATATTGCTGTGAGAGCTAATTCAAGCAAGCAAACACTGCATGTTGGTGAAGCGCATATTGAAGAAGAATCAGCCGAGTGGTTCTTGTGGGAGAACAACTCCATTTGGCTCACTAACTTCACACACCATCAGGCTTCCATGCAACTCTCAAGAAACTCAGTTTTCACACTCTAGGCTTAATGCCCTTTGAGTGCCTAGGCCTGAAATGAAGCTTGGTGAGCTTCCCACACAAACCAATGCTCCACATGCGGGTTTCACATGCCACCAACTCCACATTCACAGACAACTGCAGCGCCAAAGCCGTTTTCAGATAGCCCTCAATACAAAGGCTCTAGGCCCAAATATTGGTGTGAGAGCTAATTCAATCAAGGAAACACTGCATGTTGGTGAAGCGCATATTGAAGAAGAATCAGCCGAGTGTTTCTTGTGGGAGAACAACTCCATTGGGCTCACTAACTTCACACACCATCAGGCTTCCAAGCAGCTCTAAAGGAAACTCAGTTTTCACACTCTAGGCTTAATGCCCTTTGAGTGCATTATCTAGGAATGAACCTGGTAGAGCATCCCGCACAAACCAATGCTCCACATGCGGGTTTCACATGCCACCAACTCCACATTCACAGACAACTTCAGCGCCAAAGCCGTTTTCAGATAGCCCTTAATGCAAAAATGTCTAGGCGCAAATATTGGTGTGAGAGCTAATTCAATCAAGGAAACACTGCATGTTGGTGAAGCACATATTGAAGAAGAATCAGCCGAGTGGTTCTTGTGGGAGAACAACTCCATTTGGCTCACTAACTTCACACACCATCAGGCTTCCATGCAGCTCTCAAGGAAACTCAGTTTTCACACTCTAGGCTTAATGCCCTTTGAGTGCATTATCTAGGAATGAACCTCGTAGAGCATCCCACACAAACCAATGCTCCACATGCGTGTTTCACATGCCACCAACTCCACATTCACAGACAACTTCAGTGTCAAAGCCGTTTTCAGAGAGTCCTCAATGCAAAGGCTCAACGCACAAATATTGGTGTGAGAGCTAATTCAATCAAGGAAACAATGCATGTTGGTGAAGCGCATATTGAAGAAGAATCAGCCGAGTGGTTCTTGTGGGAGAACAACTCCATTTGGCTCACTAACTTCACACACCATCAGGCTTCCATGCAGCTCTCAAGGAAACTCAGTTTTCACACTCTAGCCTTAATGCCCTTTGAGTGCCTAGGACTGAAATGAAGCTTGGTGAGCTTCCCACACAAACCAATGCTCCACATGCGGGTTTCACATGCCACCAACTCCACATTCACAGACAACTTCAGCGCCAAAGCCGTTTTCAGCTAGCCCTCAATACAAAGGCTCTAGGCGCAAATATTGGTGTGAGAGCTAATTCAATCAAGGAAACACTGCATGTTGTTGAAGCGCATATTGAAGAAGAATCAGCCGAGTGGTTCTTGTGGGAGAACAACTCCATTGGGCTCACTAACTTCACACACCATCAGGCTTCCAAGCAGCTCTCAAGGAAACTCCGTTTTCATACTCTAGGCTTAATGCCCTTTGAGTACATTATCTAGGAATGAACCTGGTAGAGCATCCCACACAAGCCAATGCTCCACATGCGGGTTTCACATGCCACCAACTCCACATTCACAGACAACTTCAGCGCCAAAGCCGTTTTCAGATAGCCCTCAATGCAAAGGCTCTAGGCGCAAATATTGGTGTGAGAGCTAATTCAATCAAGGAAACACTGCATGTTGCTGAAGGGCATATTGAAGAAGAATCAGCCGAGTGGTTCTTGTGGGAGAACAACTCCATTTGGCTCACTAACTTCACACACCATCAGGCTTCCAAGCAGCTCTCAAGGAAACTCCGTTTTCACACTCCAGGCCTTAATGCCCTTTGAGTGCCTAGGACTGAAATGAAGCTTGGTGAGCTTCCCACACAAACCAATGCTCCACATGCGGGTTTCACATGCCACCAACTCCACATTTACAGACAACTTCAGCGCCAAAGCCATTTTCAGATAGCCCTCAATACAAAGGCTCTAGGCGCAAATATTGGTGTGAGAGCTAATTCAATCAAGGAAACACTGCATGTTGGTGAAGCGCATATTGAAGAAGAATCAGCCGAGTGGTTCTTGTGGGAGAACAACTCCATTTGGCTCACTAACTTTACACACCATCAGGCTTCCAAGCAGCTCTCAAGGAAACTCAGTTTTCACACTCTAGGCTTAATGCCCTTTGAGTGCATTATCTAGGAATGAACCTGGTAGAGCATCCCACACAAACCAATGCTCCACATGCGGGTTTCACATGCCACCAACTCCACATTCACAGACAACTTCAGCGCCAAAGCCCTTTCAGATAGCGCCTCAATGCAAAGGCTCTAGGCGCAATATTGGTGTGAGAGCTAATTCAATCAAGGAAACACTGCATGTTGCTGAAGGGCATATTGAAGAAGAATCAGCCGAGTGGTTCTTCTGGAGAACAACTCCACTTGGCTCACTAACTTCACACACCATCAGGCTTCCAAGCAGCTCTCAAGGAACTCAGTTTTCACACTCTAGGCTTAATGCCCTTTTGAGTGCATTATCTAGGAATGAACCTGGTAGAGCATCCCACACAAACCAATGCTCCACATGCGGGTTCTCACATGCCACCAACTCCACATTCACAGACCAACTTCAGCGCCAAAGCCGTTTTCAGATAGCCCTCAATGCAAAGGCTCTAGTCGCAAATATTGGTGTGAGAGCTAATTCAATCAAGGAAACACTGCATGTTGGTGAAGCACATATTGAAGAAGAATCAGCCGAGAGATTCTTGTGGAGAACAACTCCATTTGGCTCACTAACTTCACACACCATCAGGCTTCCATGCAGCACTTAAGGATACTTCAGTTTTCACACTCTAGGCTTAATGCCCTTTGAGTGCATTATCTAGGAATGAACCTGGTAGAGCATCCCACACACACCAATGCTCCACATGCGGGTTTCACATGCCACCAACTCCACATTCACAGACAACTTCAGTGTCAAAGCCGTTTTCAGAGAGTCCTCAATACAAAGGCTCAACGCACAAATATTGGTGTGAGAGCTAATTCAATCAAGGAAACACTGCATGTTGGTGAAGCGCATATTGAAGAAGAATCAGCCGAGTGGTTCTTGTGGGAGAACAACTCCATTTGGCTCACTAACTTCACACACCATCAGGCTTCCATGCAGCTCTCAATGAAACTCAGTTTTCACACTCTAGCCTTAATGCCGTTTGAGTGCCTAGAACTGAAATGAAGCTTGGTGAGCTTCCCACACAAACCAATGCTCCACATGCGGGTTTCACATGCCACCAACTCCACATTCACAGACAACTTCAGCGCCAAAAGCTGTTTTCAGATAGCCCTCAATACAAAGGCTCTAGGCGCAAATATTGGTGTGAGAGCTAATTCAATCAAGGAAACACTGCATGTTGGTGAAGCGCATATTGAAGAAGAATCAGCAGAGTGGTTCTTGTGGGAGAACAACTCCATTTGGCTCACTAACTTCACACACCATCAGGCTTCCATGCAGCTCTCAAGCAAACTCAGTTTTCACACTCTAGGCTTAATGCCCTTTGAGTGCATTATCTAGGAATGAACCTGGTAGAGCATCCCACACAAACCAATGCTCCACATGCGGGTTTCACATGCCACCAACTCCACATTCACAGACAACTTCAGCGCCAAAGCCGTTTTCAGATAGCCCTCAACACAAAGGCTCTAGGCGCAAATATTGGTGTGAGAGCTAATTCAATCAAGGAAACACTGAATGTTGGTGAAGCGCATATTGAAGAAGAATCAGGCGAGTGTTTCTTGTGGGAGAACAACTCCATTGGGCTCCACTAACTTCACACACCATCAGGCTTCCAAGCAGCTCTCAAGGGAACTCAGTTTTCACACTCTAGGCTTAATGCCCTTTGAGTGCATTATCTAGGAATGAACCTGGTAGAGCATCCCACACAAACCAATGCTCCACATGCGGGTTTCACATGCCACCAACTCCACATTCACAGACAACTTCCTAGCCAAAGCCGTTTTCAGATAGCCCTCAATGCAAAAGATGTAGGCGCAAATATTGGTGTGAGAGCTAATTCAACCAAGGAAACAATGCATGTTGCTGAAGGGCATATTGAAGAAGAATCAGTCGAGTGTTTCTTGTGGGAGAACAACTCCATTTGGCTCACTAACTTCACACACACCATCAGGCTTCCAAGCAGCTCTCAAGGAAACTCCGTTTTCACACTCTAGGCTTAATGCCCTTTGAGTGCATTATCTAGGAATGAGCTGGTAGAGCATCCCACACAAACCAATGCTCCACATGCGGGTTTCACATGCCACCAACTCCACATTCACAGACAACTTCCTAGCCAAAGCCGATTTCAGATAGCCCTCAATACAAAGGCTCTAGGCGCAA
The DNA here is from genome assembly GCF_030435755.1 of Ochotona princeps. NCBI lineage: Eukaryota > Metazoa > Chordata > Mammalia > Lagomorpha > Ochotonidae > Ochotona > Ochotona princeps. The sequence goes on from NW_026698179.1 coordinate 132,429, forward strand.
ATATTGGTGTGAGAGCTAATTCAATCAAGGAAACACACTGCATGTTGGTGAAGCGCATATTGAAGAAGAATCAGCCAAGTGAATCTTGTGGGAGAACAACTCCATTGGGCTCACTAACTTTACACACCATCAGGCTTCCAAGCAGCTCTCAAGGAAACTCAGTTTTCACACTCTAGGCGTAATGCCCTTTGAGTGCATTATCTAGGAATGAACCTGGTAGAGCATCCCACACAAACCAATGCTCCACATGCGGGTTTCATATGCCACCAACTCCACATTCACAGACAACTTCAGCGCCAAAGCCGTTTTCAGATAGCCCTCAATGCAAAAGCTGTAGGCGCAAATATTGGTGTGAGAGCTAATTCAATCAAAGAAACACTGCATGTTGCTGAAGGGCATATTGAAGAAGAATCAGTGGAGTGTTTCTTGTGGGAGAACAACTCCATTTGGCTCACTAACTTCACACACCATCAGGCTTCGAAGCAGCTCTCAAGGAAACTCCGTTTTCACACTCCAGACCTTAATGCCCTTTGAGTGCATTATCTAGGAATGAACCTGGTAGAGCTTCCCACACAAACCAATGCTCCACATGCGGGTTTCACATGCCACCAACTCCACATTCACAGACAACTTCAGCGCCAAAGCCGTTTTCAGATAGCCCTCAATGCAAAGGCTCTAGTCGCAAATATTGGTGTGAGAGCTAATTCAATCAAGGAAACACTGCATGTTGGTGAAGCACATATTGAAGAAGAATCAGCCGAGAGATTCTTGTGGGAGAACAACTCCATTTGGCTCACTAACTTCACACACCATCAGGCTTCCATGCAGCACTTAAGGATACTCAGTTTTCACACTCTAGGCTTAATGCCCTTTGAGTGCATTATCTAGGAATGAACCTGGTAGAGCATCCCACACAAACCAATGCTCCACATGCGGGTTTCACATGCCACCAACTCCACATTCACAGACAACTTCAGTGTCAAAGCCGTTTTCCAGAGAGTCCTCAATACAAAGGCTCAACGCACAAATATTGGTGTGAGAGCTAATTCAATCAAGGAAACACTGCATGTTGGTGAAGCGCATATTGAAGAAGAATCAGCCGAGTGGTTCTTGTGGGAGAACAACTCCATTTGGCTCACTAACTTCACACACCATCAGGCTTCCATGCAGCTCTCAATGAAACTCAGTTTTCACACTCTAGCCTTAATGCCGTTTGAGTGCCTAGAACTGAAATGAAGCTTGGTGAGCTTCCCACACAAACCAATGCTCCACATGCGGGTTTCACATGCCACCAACTCCACATTCACAGACAACTTCAGCGCCAAAGCTGTTTTCAGATAGCCCTCAATACAAAGGCTCTAGGCGCAAATATTGGTGTGAGAGCTAATTCAATCAAGGAAACACTGCATGTTGGTGAAGCGCATATTGAAGAAGAATCAGCAGAGTGGTTCTTGTGGGAGAACAACTCCATTTGGCTCACTAACTTCACACACCATCAGGCTTCCATGCAGCTCTCAAGCAAACTCAGTTTTCACACTCTAGGCTTAATGCCCTTTGAGTGCATTATCTAGGAATGAACCTGGTAGAGCATCCCACACAAACCAATGCTCCACATGCGGGTTTCACATGCCACCAACTCCACATTCACAGACAACTTCAGCGCCAAAGCCGTTTTCAGATAGCCCTCAACACAAAGGCTCTAGGCGCAAATATTGGTGTGAGAGCTAATTCAATCAAGGAAACACTGAATGTTGGTGAAGCGCATATTGAAGAAGAATCAGCCGAGTGTTTCTTGTGGGAGAACAACTCCATTGGGCTCACTAACTTCACACACCATCAGGCTTCCAAGCAGCTCTCAAGGGAACTCAGTTTTCACACTCTAGGCTTAATGCCCTTTGAGTGCATTATCTAGGAATGAACCTGGTAGAGCATCCCACACAAACCAATGCTCCACATGCGGGTTTCACATGCCACCAACTCCACATTCACAGACAACTTCCTAGCCAAAGCCGTTTTCAGATAGCCCTCAATGCAAAAGATGTAGGCGCAAATATTGGTGTGAGAGCTAATTCAATCAAGGAAACAATGCATGTTGCTGAAGGGCATATTGAAGAAGAATCAGTCGAGTGTTTCTTGTGGGAGAACAACTCCATTTGGCTCACTAACTTCACACACCATCAGGCTTCCAAGCAGCTCTCAAGGAAACTCCGTTTTCACACTCTAGGCTTAATGCCCTTTGAGTGCATTATCTAGGAATGAGCCTGGTAGAGCATCCCACACAAACCAATGCTCCACATGCGGGTTTCACATGCCACCAACTCCACATTCACAGACAACTTCCTAGCCAAAGCCGATTTCAGATAGCCCTCAATACAAAGGCTCTAGGCGCAAATATTGGTGTGAGAGCTAATTCAATCAAGGAAACACTGCATGTTGGTGAAGCGCATATTGAAGAAGAATCAGCCAAGTGAATCTTGTGGGAGAACAACTCCATTGGGCTCACTAACTTTACACACCATCAGGCTTCCAAGCAGCTCTCAAGGAAACTCAGTTTTCACACTCTAGGCGTAATGCCCTTTGAGTGCATTATCTAGGAATGAACCTGGTAGAGCATCCCACACAAACCAATGCTCCACATGCGGGTTTCACATGCCACCAACTCCACATTCACAGACAACTTCAGCGCCAAAGCCGTTTTCAGATAGCCCTCAATGCAAAAGCTGTAGGCGCAAATATTGGTGTGAGAGCTAATTCAATCAAAGAAACACTGCATGTTGCTGAAGGGCATATTGAAGAAGAATCAGTGGAGTGTTTCTTGTGGGAGAACAACTCCATTTGGCTCACTAACTTCACACACCATCAGGCTTCGAAGCAGCTCTCAAGGAAACTCCGTTTTCACACTCCACACCTTAATGCCCTTTGAGTGCATTATCTAGGAATGAACCTGGTAGAGCTTCCCACACAAACCAATGCTCCACATGCGGGTTTCACATGCCACCAACTCCACATTCACAGACAACTTCAGCGTCAAAGCCGTTTTCAGATAGCCCTCAATGCAAAGGCTCTAGGCGCAAATATTGGTGTGAGAGCTAATTCAATCAAGGAAACACTGCATGTTGCTGAAGGGCATATTGAAGAAGAATCAGCCGAGTGGTTCTTGTGGGAGAACAACTCCATTTGGCTCACTAACTTCACACACCATCAGGCTTCCAAGCAGCTCTTAAGGAAACTCCGTTTTCACACTCCAGGCCTTAATGCCCTTTGAGTGCCTAGGACTGAAATGAAGCTTGGTGAGCTTCCCACACAAACCAATGCTCCACATGCGGGTTTCACATGCCACCAACTCCACATTCACAGACAACTTCCTAGCCAAAGCCGTTTTCAGATAGCCCTCAATGGAAAGGCTCTAGTCGCAAATATTGGTGTGAGGGCTAATTCAATCAAGGAAACACTGCATGTTGGTGAAGCACATATTGAAGAAGAATCAGCAGAGAGATTCTTGTGGGAGAACAACTCCATTTGGCTCACTAACTTCACACACCATCAGGCTTCCATGCAGCTCTTAAGGATACTCAGTTTTCACACTCTAGGCTTAATGCCCTTTGAGTGCATTATCTAGGAATGAACCTCGTAGAGCATCCCACACAAACCAATGCTCCACATGCGGGTTTCACATGCCACCAACTCCACATTCACAGACAACTTCAGTGTCAAAGCCGTTTTCAGAGAGTCCTCAATGCAAAGGCTCAACGCACAAATATTGGTGTGAGAGCTAATTCAATCAAGGAAACACTGCATGTTGGTGAAGCGCATATTGAAGAAGAATCAGCAGAGTGGTTCTTGTGGGAGAACAACTCCATTTGGCTCACTAACTTCACACACCATCAGGCTTCCAAGCAGCTCTCAAGGAAACTCAGTTTTCACACTCTAGCCTTAATGCCCTTTGAGTGCCTAGGACTGAAATGAAGCTTGGTGAGCTTCCCACACAAACCAATGCTCCACATGCGGGTTTCACATGCCACCAACTCCACATTCACAGACAACTTCAGCGCCAAAGCTGTTTTCAGATAGCCCTCAATACAAAGGCTCTAGGCGCAAATATTGGTGTGAGAGCTAATTCAATCAAGGAAACACTGCATGTTGGTGAAGCGCATATTGAAGAAGAATCAGCAGAGTGGTTCTTGTGGGAGAACAAGTCCATTTGGCTCACTAACTTCACACACCATCAGGCTTCCATGCAGCTCTCAAGCAAACTCAGTTTTCACACTCTAGGCTTAATGCCCTTTGAGTGCATTATCTAGGAATGAACCTGGTAGAGCATCCCACACAAACCAATGCTCCACATGCGGGTTTCACATGCCACCAACTCCACATTCACAGACAACTTCCTAGCCAAAGCCGTTTTCAGATAGCCCTCAACACAAAGGCTCTAGGCGCAAATATTGGTGTGAGAGCTAATTCAATCAAGGAAACACTGCATGTTGGTGAAGCGCATATTGAAGAAGAATCAGCCGAGTGGTTCTTGTGGGAGAACAACTCCATTGGGCTCACTAACTTCACACACCATCAGGCTTCCAAGCAGCTCTCAAGGAAACTCCGTTTTCATACTCTAGGCTTAATGCCCTTTGAGTACATTATCTAGGAATGAACCTGGTAGAGCATCCCACACAAACCAATGCTCCACATGCGGGTTTCACATGCCACCAACTCCACATTCACAGACAACTTCAGCGCCAAAGCCGTTTTCAGATAGCCCTCAATGCAAAGGCTCTAGGCGCAAATGGTGGTGTGAGAGCTAATTAAATCAAGGAAACACTGCATGTTGCTGAAGGGCATATTGAAGAAGAATCAGCCGAGTGGTTCTTGTGGGAGAACAACTCCATTTGGCTCACTAACTTCACACACCATCAGGCTTCCAAGCAGCTCTCAAGGAAACTCAGTTTTCACACTCTAGCCTTAATGCCCTTTGAGTGCCTAGGACTGAAATGAAGCTTGGTGAGCTTCCCACACAAACCAATGCTCCACATGCGGGTTTCACATGCCACCAACTCCACATTTACAGACAACTTCAGCGCCAAAGCCATTTTCAGATAGCCCTCAATACAAAGGCTCTAGGCGCAAATATTGGTGTGAGAGCTAATTCAATCAAGGAAACACTGCATGTTGGTGAAGCGCATATTGAAGAAGAATCAGCCGAGTGAATCTTGTGGGAGAACAACTCCATTTGGCTCACTAACTTTACACACCATCAGGCTTCCAAGCAGCTCTCAAGGAAACTCCGTTTTCACACTCCACACCTTAATGCCCTTTGAGTGCATTATCTAGGAATGAACCTGGTAGAGCTTCCCACACAAACCAATGCTCCACATGCGGGTTTCACATGCCACCAACTCCACATTCACAGACAACTTCAGCGTCAAAGCCGTTTTCAGATAGCCCTCAATGCAAAGGCTCTAGGCGCAAATATTGGTGTGAGAGCTAATTCAATCAAGGAAACACTGCATGTTGCTGAAGGGCATATTGAAGAAGAATCAGCCGAGTGGTTCTTGTGGGAGAACAACTCCATTTGGCTCACTAACTTCACACACCATCAGGCTTCCAAGCAGCTCTCAAGGAAACTCCGTTTTCACACTCCAGGCCTTAATGCCCTTTGAGTGCCTAGGACTGAAATGAAGCTTGGTGAGCTTCCCACACAAACCAATGCTCCACATGCGGGTTTCACATGCCACCAACTCCACATTCACAGACAACTTCCTAGCCAAAGCCGTTTTCAGATAGCCCTCAATGGAAAGGCTCTAGTCGCAAATATTGGTGTGAGGGCTAATTCAATCAAGGAAACACTGCATGTTGGTGAAGCACATATTGAAGAAGAATCAGCAGAGAGATTCTTGTGGGAGAACAACTCCATTTGGCTCACTAACTTCACACACCATCAGGCTTCCATGCAGCTCTTAAGGATACTCAGTTTTCACACTCTAGGCTTAATGCCCTTTGAGTGCATTATCTAGGAATGAACCTCGTAGAGCATCCCACACAAACCAATGCTCCACATGCGGGTTTCACATGCCACCAACTCCACATTCACAGACAACTTCAGTGTCAAAGCCGTTTTCAGAGAGTCCTCAATGCAAAGGCTCAACGCACAAATATTGGTGTGAGAGCTAATTCAATCAAGGAAACACTGCATGTTGGTGAAGCGCATATTGAAGAAGAATCAGCCGAGTGGTTCTTGTGGGAGAACAACTCCATTTGGCTCACTAACTTCACACACCATCAGGCTTCCAAGCAGCTCTCAAGGAAACTCAGTTTTCACACTCTAACCTTAATGCCCTTTGAGTGCCTAGGACTGAAATGAAGCTTGGTGAGCTTCCCACACAAACCAATGCTCCACATGCGGGTTTCACATGCCACCAACTCCACATTCACAGACAACTTCAGCGCCAAAGCTGTTTTCAGATAGCCCTCAATACAAAGGCTCTAGGCGCAAATATTGGTGTGAGAGCTAATTCAATCAAGGAAACACTGCATGTTGGTGAAGCGCATATTGAAGAAGAATCAGCAGAGTGGTTCTTGTGGGAGAACAAGTCCATTTGGCTCACTAACTTCACACACCATCAGGCTTCCATGCAGCTCTCAAGCAAACTCAGTTTTCACACTCTAGGCTTAATGCCCTTTGAGTGCATTATCTAGGAATGAACCTGGTAGAGCATCCCACACAAACCAATGCTCCACATGCGGGTTTCACATGCCACCAACTCCACATTCACAGACAACTTCCTAGCCAAAGCCGTTTTCAGATAGCCCTCAACACAAAGGCTCTAGGCGCAAATATTGGTGTGAGAGCTAATTCAATCAAGGAAACACTGCATGTTGGTGAAGCGCATATTGAAGAAGAATCAGCCGACTGGTTCTTGTGGGAGAACAACTCCATTGGGCTCACTAACTTCACACACCATCAGGCTTCCAAGCAGCTCTCAAGGAAACTCCGTTTTCATACTCTAGGCTAAATGCCCTTTGAGTACATTATCTAGGAATGAACCTGGTAGAGCATCCCACACAAACCAATGCTCCACATGCGGGTTTCACATGCCACCAACTCCACATTCACAGACAACTTCAGCGCCAAAGCCGTTTTCAGATAGCCCTCAATGCAAAGGCTCTAGGCGCAAATGGTGGTGTGAGAGCTAATTAAATCAAGGAAACACTGCATGTTGCTGAAGGGCATATTGAAGAAGAATCAGCCGAGTGGTTCTTGTGGGAGAACAACTCCATTTGGCTCACTAACTTCACACACCATCAGGCTTCCAAGCAGCTCTCAAGGAAACTCAGTTTTCACACTCTAGGCTTAATGCCCTTTGAGTGCCTAGGACTGAAATGAAGCTTGGTGAGCTTCCCACACAAACCAATGCTCCACATGCGGGTTTCACATGCCACCAACTCCACATTTACAGACAACTTCAGCGCCAAAGCCATTTTCAGATAGCCCTCAATACAAAGGCTCTAGGCGCAAATATTGGTGTGAGAGCTAATTCAATCAAGGAAACACTGCATGTTGGTGAAGCGCATATTGAAGAAGAATCAGCCGAGTGAATCTTGTGGGAGAACAACTCCATTTGGCTCACTAACTTTACACACCATCAGGCTTCCAAGCAGCTCTCAAGGAAACTCAGTTTTCACACTCTAGGCTTAATGCCCTTTGAGTGCATTATCTAGGAATGAACCTGGTAGAGCATCCCACACAAACCAATGCTCCACATGCGGGTTTCACATGCCACCAACTCCACATTCACAGACAACTTCAGCGCCAAAGCCGTTTTCAGATAGCCCTCAATGCAAAGGCTCTAGGCGCAAATATTGGTGTGAGAGCTAATTCAATCAAGGAAACACTGCATGTTGGTGAAGCGCATATTGAAGAAGAATCAGCCGAGTGGTTCTTCTGGGAGAACAACTGCACTTGGCTCACTAACTTCACACACCATCAGGCTTCCAAGCAGCTCTCAAGGAAACTCAGTTTTCACACTCTAGGCTTAATGCCCTTTGAGTGCATTATCTAGGAATGAACCTGGTAGAGCATCCCACACAAACCAATGCTCCACATGCGGGTTTCACATGCCACCAACTCCACATTCACAGACAACTTCAGTGTCAAAGCCGTTTTCAGAGAGTCCTCAATACAAAGGCTCAACGCACAAATATTGGTGTGAGAGCTAATTCAATCAAGGAAACACTGCATGTTGGTGAAGCGCATATTGAAGAAGAATCAGCCGAGTGGTTCTTGTGGGAGAACAACTCCATTTGGCTCACTAACTTCACACACCATCAGGCTTCCATGCAGCTCTCAATGAAACTCAGTTTTCACACTCTAGCCTTAATGCCCTTTGAGTGCCTAGAACTGAAATGAAGCTTGGTGAGCTTCCCACACAAACCAATGCTCCACATGCGGGTTTCACATGCCACCAACTCCACATTCACAGACAACTTCAGCGCCAAAGCTGTTTTCAGATAGTCCTCAATGCAAAGGCTCTAGGCGCAAATATTGGTGTGAGAGTTAATTCAATCAAGGAAACACTGCATGTTGGTGAAGCGCATATTGAAGAAGAATCAGCCGAGTGGTTCTTGTGGGAGAACAACTCCATTTGGCTCACTAACTTCACACACCATCAGGCTTCCATGCAGCTCTCAAGCAAACTCAGTTTTCACACTCTAGGCTTAATGCCCTTTGAGTGCATTATCTAGGAATGAACCTGGTAGAGCATCCCACACAAACCAATGCTCCACATGCGGGTTTCACATGCCACCAACTCCACATTCACAGACAACTTCCTAGCCAAAGCCGTTTTCAGATAGCCCTCAACACAAAGGCTCTAGGCGCAAATATTGGTGTGAGAGCTAATTCAATCAAGGAAACACTGAATGTTGGTGAAGCGCATATTGAAGAAGAATCAGCCGAGTGGTTCTTGTGGGAGAACAACTCCATTGGGCTCACTAACTTCACACACCATCAGGCTTCCAAGCAGCTCTCAAGGGAACTCAGTTTTCACACTCTAGGCTTAATGCCCTTTGAGTGCATTATCTAGGAATGAACCTGGTAGAGCATCCCACACAAACCAATGCTCCACATGCGGGTTTCACATGCCACCAACTCCACATTCACAGACAACTTCCTAGCCAAACCCGTTTTCAGCTAGCCCTCAATGCAAAAGATGTAGGCGCAAATATTGGTGTGAGAGCTAATTCAACCAAGGAAACAATGCATGTTGCTGAAGGGCATATTGAAGAAGAATCAGTCGAGTGTTTCTTGTGGGAGAACAACTCCATTTGGCTCACTAACTTCACACACCATCAGGCTTCCAAGCAGCTCTCAAGGAAACTCCGTTTTCACACTCTAGGCTTAATGCCCTTTGAGGGCATTATCTAGGAATGAGCCTGGTAGAGCATCCCACACAAACCAATGCTCCACATGCGGGTTTCACATGCCACCAACTCCACATTCACAGACAACTTCCTAGCCAAAGCCGTTTTCAGATAGCCCTCAATACAAAGGCTCTAGGCGCAAATATTGGTGTGAGAGCTAATTCAATCAAGGAAACACTGCATGTTGGTGAAGCGCATATTGAAGAAGAATCAGCCAAGTGAATCTTGTGGGAGAACAACTCCATTGGGCTCACTAACTTTACACACCATCAGGCTTCCAAGCAGCTCTCAAGGAAACTCAGTTTTCACACTCTAGGCTTAATGCCCTTTGAGTGCATTATCTAGGAATGAACCTGGTAGAGCATCCCACACAAACCAATGCTCCACATGCGGGTTTCACATGCCACCAACTCCACATTCACAGACAACTTCAGCGCCAAAGCCGTTTTCAGATAGCCCTCAATGCAAAAGCTGTAGGCGCAAATATTGGTGTGAGAGCTAATTCAATCAAAGAAACACTGCATGTTGCTGAAAGGCATATTGAAGAAGAATCAGTGGAGTGTTTCTTGTGGGAGAACAACTCCATTTGGCTCACTAACTTCACACACCATCAGGCTTCGAAGCAGCTCTCAAGGAAACTCCGTTTTCACACTCCAGACCTTAATGCCCTTTGAGTGCATTATCTAGGAATGAACCTGGTAGAGCTTCCCACACAAACCAATGCTCCACATGCGGGTTTCACATGCCACCAACTCCACATTCACAGACAACTTCAGCGTCAAAGCCATTTTCAGATAGCCCTCAATGCAAAGGCTCTAGGCGCAAATATTGGTGTGAGAGCTAATTCAATCAAGGAAACACTGCATGTTGCTGAAGGGCATATTGAAGAAGAATCAGCCGAGTGGTTCTTGTGGGAGAACAACTCCATTTGGCTCACTAACTTCACACACCATCAGGCTTCCAAGCAGCTCTCAAGGAAACTCCGTTTTCACACTCCAGGCCTTAATGCCCTTTGAGTGCCTAGGACTGAAATGAAGCTTGGTGAGCTTCCCACACAAACCAATGCTCCACATGCGGGTTTCACATGCCACCAACTCCACATTCACAGACAACTTCCTAGCCAAAGCCGTTTTCAGATAGCCCTCAATGCAAAAGATGTAGGCGCAAATATTGTTGTGAGAGCTAATTCAACCAAGGAAACAATGCATGTTGCTGAAGGGCATATTGAAGAAGAATCAGCCGAGTGGTTCTTGTGGGAGAACAACTCCATTTGGCTCACTAACTTCACACACCATCAGGCTTCCAAGCAGCTCTCGAGCAAACTCAGTTTTCACACTCTAGGCTTAATGCCCTTTGAGTGCATTATCTAGGAATGAACCTGGTAGAGCATCCCACACAAACCAATGCTCCATATGCGGGTTTCACATGCCACCAACTCCACATTCACAGACAACTTCCTAGCCAAAGCCGTTTTCAGATAGCCCTCAATACAAAGGCTCTAGGCGCAAATATTGTTGTGAGAGCTAATTCAATCAAGGAAACACTTCATGTTGGTGAAGCGCATATTGAAGAAGAATCAGCCGAGTGAATCTTGTGGGAGAACAACTCCATTGGGCTCACTAACTTTACACACCATCAGGCTTCCAAGCAGCTCTCAAGGAAACTCCGTTTTCACACTCTAGGCTTAATGCCCTTTGAGTGCATTATCTAGGAATGAGCCTGGTAGAGCATCCCACACAAACCAATGCTCCACATGCGGGTTTCACATGCCACCAACTCCACATTCACAGACAACTTCCTAGCCAAAGCCGTTTTCAGATAGCCCTCAATACAAAGGCTCTAGGCGCAAATATTGGTGTGAGAGCTAATTCAATCAAGGAAACACTGCATGTTGGTGAAGCGCATATTGAAGAAGAATCAGCCAAGTGAATCTTGTGGGAGAACAACTCCATTGGGCTCACTAACTTTACACACCATCAGGCTTCCAAGCAGCTCTCAAGGAAACTCAGTTTTCACACTCTAGGCTTAATGCCCTTTGAGTGCATTATCTAGGAATGAACCTGGTAGAGCATCCCACACAAACCAATGCTCCACATGCGGGTTTCACATGCCACCAACTCCACATTCACAGACAACTTCAGCGCCAAAGCCGTTTTCAGATAGCCCTCAATGCAAAAGCTGTAGGCGCAAATATTGGTGTGAGAGCTAATTCAATCAAAGAAACACTGCATGTTGCTGAAGGGCATATTGAAGAAGAATCAGTGGAGTGTTTCTTGTGGGAGAACAACTCCATTTGGCTCACTAACTTCACACACCATCAGGCTTCGAAGCAGCTCTCAAGGAAACTCCGTTTTCACACTCCAGGCCATAATGCCCTTTGAGTGCATTATCTAGGAATGAACCTGGTAGAGCTTCCCACACAAACCAATGCTCCACATGCGGGTTTCACATGCCAACAACTCCACATTCACAGACAACTTAAGCGTCAAAGCCGTTTTCAGATAGTCCTCAATGCAAAGGCTCTAGGCGCAAATATTGGTGTGAGAGCTAATTCAATCAAGGAAACACTGCATGTTGGTGAAGCACATATTGAAGAAGAATCAGCTGAGTGATTCTTGTGGGAGAACAACTGCATTTGGCTCACTAACTTCACACACCATCAGGCTTCCAAGCAGCTCTCAAGGAAACTCAGTTTTCACACTCTAGGCTTAATGCCCTTTGAGTGCATTATCTAGGAATGAACCTGGTAGAGCATCCCACACAAACCAATGCTCCACATGCGGGTTTCACATGCCACCAACTCCACATTCACAGACAACTTCAGCGCCAAAGCCGTTTTCAGATAGCCCTCAACACAAAGGCTCTAGTCGCAAATATTGGTGTGAGAGCTAATTCAATCAAGGAAACACTGCATGTTGGTGAAGCGCATATTGAAGAAGAATCAGCCGAGAGATTCTTGTGGGAGAACAACTCCATTTGGCTCACTAACTTCACACACCATCAGGCTTCCATGCAGCTCTTAAGGATACTCAGTTTTCACACTCTAGGCTTAATGCCCTTTGAGTGCATTATCTAGGAATGAACCTCGTAGAGCATCCCACACAAACCAATGCTCCACATGCGGGTTTCACATGCCACCAACTCCACATTCACAGACAACTTCAGTGTCAAAGCCGTTTTCAGAGAGTCCTCAATACAAAGGCTCAACGCACAAATATTGGTGTGAGAGCTAATTCAATCAAGGAAACACTGCATGTTGGTGAAGCGCATATTGAAGAAGAATCAGCCGAGTGGTTCTTGTGGGAGAACAACTCCATTTGGCTCACTAACTTCACACACCATCAGGCTTCCATGCAGCTCTCTAGGAAAATCAGTTTGCACACTCTAGCCTTAATGCCGTTTGAGTGCCTAGAACTGAAATGAAGCTTGGTGAGCTTCCCACACAAACCAATGCTCCACATGCGGGTTTCACATGCCACCAACTCCACATTCACAGACAACTTCAGCGCCAAAGCTGTTTTCAGATAGCCCTCAATACAAAGGCTCTAGGCGCAAATATTGGTGTGAGAGCTAATTCAATCAAGGAAACACTGCATGTTGGTGAAGCGCATATTGAAGAAGAATCAGCAGAGTGGTTCTTGTGGGAGAACAACTCCATTTGGCTCACTAACTTCACACACCATCAGGCTTCCATGCAGCTCTCAAGCAAACTCAGTTTTCACACTCTAGGCTTAATGCCCTTTGAGTGCATTATCTAGGAATGAACCTGGTAGAGCATCCCACACAAACCAATGCTCCACATGCGGGTTTCACATGCCACCAACTCCACATTCACAGACAACTTCAGCGCCAAAGCCGTTTTCAGATAGCCCTCAACACAAAGGCTCTAGGCGCAAATATTGGTGTGAGAGCTAATTCAATCAAGGAAACACTGAATGTTGGTGAAGCGCATATTGAAGAAGAATCAGCCGAGTGGTTCTTGTGGGAGAACAACTCCATTGGGCTCACTAACTTCACACACCATCAGGCTTCCAAGCAGCTCTCAAGGGAACTCAGTTTTCACACTCTAGGCTTAATGCCCTTTGAGTGCATTATCTAGGAATGAACCTGGTAGAGCATCCCACACAAACCAATGCTCCACATGCGGGTTTCACATGCCACCAACTCCACATTCACAGACAACTTCCTAGCCAAAGCCGTTTTCAGATAGCCCTCAATGCAAAAGATGTAGGCGCAAATATTGGTGTGAGAGCTAATTCAACCAAGGAAACAATGCATGTTGCTGAAGGGCATATTGAAGAAGAATCAGTCGAGTGTTTCTTGTGGGAGAACAACTCCATTTGGCTCACTAACTTCACACACCATCAGGCTTCCAAGCAGCTCTCAAGGAAACTCCGTTTTCACACTCTAGGCTTAATGCCCTTTGAGGGCATTATCTAGGAATGAGCCTGGTAGAGCATCCCACACAAACCAATGCTCCACATGCGGGTTTCACATGCCACCAACTCCACATTCACAGACAACTTCCTAGCCAAAGCCGATTTCAGATAGCCCTCAATACAAAGGCTCTAGGCGCAAATATTGGTGTGAGAGCTAATTCAATCAAGGAAACACTGCATGTTGGTGAAGCGCATATTGAAGAAGAATCAGCCAAGTGAATCTTGTGGGAGAACAACTCCATTGGGCTCACTAACTTTACACACCATCAGGCTTCCAAGCAGCTCTCAAGGAAACTCAGTTTTCACACTCTAGGCTTAATGCCCTTTGAGTGCATTATCTAGGAATGAACCTGGTAGAGCATCCCACACAAACCAATGCTCCACATGCGGGTTTCACATGCCACCAACTCCACATTCACAGACAACTTCAGCGCCAAAGCCGTTTTCAGATAGCCCTCAATGCAAAAGCTGTAGGCGCAAATATTGGTGTGAGAGCTAATTCAATCAAAGAAACACTGCATGTTGCTGAAGGGCATATTGAAGAAGAATCAGCCGAGTGTTTCTTGTGGGAGAACAACTCCATTTGGCTCACTAACTTCACACACCATCAGGCTTCCAAGCAGCTCTCAAGGAAACTCCGTTTTCACACTCCAGACCTTAATGCCCTTTGAGTGCATTATCTAGGAATGAACCTGGTAGAGCTTCCCACACAAACCAATGCTCCACATGCGGGTTTCACATGCCACCAACTCCACATTCACAGACAACTTCAGCGTCAAAGCCGTTTTCAGATAGCCCTCAATGCAAAGGCTCTAGGCGCAAATATTGGTGTGAGAGCTAATTCAATCAAGGAAACACTGCATGTTGCTGAAGGGCATATTGAAGAAGAATCAGCCGAGTGGTTCTTGTGGGAGAACAACTCCATTTGGCTCACTAACTTCACACACCATCAGGCTTCCAAGCAGCTCTCAAGGAAACTCCGTTTTCACACTCCAGGCCTTAATGCCCTTTGAGTGCCTAGGACTGAAATGAAGCTTGGTGAGCTTCCCACACAAACCAATGCTCCACATGCGGGTTTCACATGCCACCAACTCCACATTTACAGACAACTTCAGCGTCAAAGCCGTTTTCAGATAGTCCTCAATGCAAAGGCTCTAGGCGCAAATATTGGTGTGAGAGCTAATTCAATCAAGGAAACACTGCATGTTGGTGAAGCACATATTGAAGAAGAATCAGCTGAGTGATTCTTGTGGGAGAACAACTGCATTTGGCTCACTAACTTCACACACCATCAGGCTTCCAAGCAGCTCTCAAGGAAACTCAGTTTTCACACTCTAGGCTTAATGCCCTTTGAGTGCATTATCTAGGAATGAACCTGGTAGAGCATCCCACACAAACCAATGCTCCACATGCGGGTTTCACATGCCACCAACTCCACATTCACAGACAACTTCAGCGCCAAAGCCGTTTTCAGATAGCCCTCAATGCAAAGGCTCTAGTCGCAAATATTGGTGTGAGAGCTAATTCAATCAAGGAAACACTGCATGTTGGTGAAGCGCATATTGAAGAAGAATCAGCCGAGAGATTCTTGTGGGAGAACAACTCCATTTGGCTCACTAACTTCACACACCATCAGGCTTCCATGCAGCTCTTAAGGATACTCAGTTTTCACACTCTAGGCTTAATGCCCTTTGAGTGCATTATCTAGGAATGAACCTGGTAGAGCATCCCACACAAACCAATGCTCCACATGCGGGTTTCACATGCCACCAACTCCACATTCACAGACAACTTCAGTGTCAAAGCCGTTTTCAGAGAGTCCTCAATACAAAGGCTCAACGCACAAATATTGGTGTGAGAGCTAATTCAATCAAGGAAACACTGCATGTTGGTGAAGCGCATATTGAAGAAGAATCAGCCGAGTGGTTCTTGTGGGAGAACAACTCCATTTGGCTCACTAACTTCACACACCATCAGGCTTCCATGCAGCTCTCAATGAAACTCAGTTTGCACACTCTAGCCTTAATGCCGTTTGAGTGCCTAGAACTGAAATGAAGCTTGGTGAGCTTCCCACACAAACCAATGCTCCACATGCGGGTTTCACATGCCACCAACTCCACATTCACAGACAACTTCAGCGCCAAAGCTGTTTTCAGATAGCCCTCAATACAAAGGCTCTAGGCGCAAATATTGGTGTGAGAGCTAATTCAATCAAGGAAACACTGCATGTTGGTGAAGCGCATATTGAAGAAGAATCAGCAGAGTGGTTCTTGTGGGAGAACAACTCCATTTGGCTCACTAACTTCACACACCATCAGGCTTCCATGCAGCTCTCAAGCAAACTCAGTTTTCACACTCTAGGCTTAATGCCCTTTGAGTGCATTATCTAGGAATGAACCTGGTAGAGCATCCCACACAAACCAATGCTCCACATGCGGGTTTCACATGCCACCAACTCCACATTCACAGACAACTTCAGCGCCAAAGCCGTTTTCAGATAGCCCTCAACACAAAGGCTCTAGGCGCAAATATTGGTGTGAGAGCTAATTCAATCAAGGAAACACTGAATGTTGGTGAAGCGCATATTGAAGAAGAATCAGCCGAGTGGTTCTTGTGGGAGAACAACTCCATTGGGCTCACTAACTTCACACACCATCAGGCTTCCAAGCAGCTCTCAAGGGAACTCAGTTTTCACACTCTAGGCTTAATGCCCTTTGAGTGCATTATCTAGGAATGAACCTGGTAGAGCATCCCACACAAACCAATGCTCCACATGCGGGTTTCACATGCCACCAACTCCACATTCACAGACAACTTCCTAGCCAAAGCCGTTTTCAGATAGCCCTCAATGCAAAAGATGTAGGCGCAAATATTGGTGTGAGAGCTAATTCAACCAAGGAAACAATGCATGTTGCTGAAGGGCATATTGAAGAAGAATCAGTCGAGTGTTTCTTGTGGGAGAACAACTCCATTTGGCTCACTAACTTCACACACCATCAGGCTTCCAAGCAGCTCTCAAGGAAACTCCGTTTTCACACTCTAGGCTTAATGCCCTTTGAGTGCATTATCTAGGAATGAGCCTGGTAGAGCATCCCACACAAACCAATGCTCCACATGCGGGTTTCACATGCCACCAACTCCACATTCACAGACAACTTCCTAGCCAAAGCCGATTTCAGATAGCCCTCAATACAAAGGCTCTAGGCGCAAATATTGGTGTGAGAGCTAATTCAATCAAGGAAACACTGCATGTTGGTGAAGCGCATATTGAAGAAGAATCAGCCAAGTGAATCTTGTGGGAGAACAACTCCATTTGGCTCACTAACTTCACACACCATCAGGCTTCGAAGCAGCTCTCAAGGAAACTCCGTTTTCACACTCCAGACCTTAATGCCCTTTGAGTGCATTATCTAGGAATGAACCTGGTAGAGCTTCCCACACAAACCAATGCTCCACATGCGGGTTTCACATGCCACCAACTCCACATTCACAGACAACTTCAGCGTCGAAGCCGTTTTCAGATAGCCCTCAATGCAAAGGCTCTAGGCGCAAATATTGGTGTGAGAGCTAATTCAATCAAGGAAACACTGCATGTTGCTGAAGGGCATATTGAAGAAGAATCAGCCGAGTGGTTCTTGTGGGAGAACAACTCCATTTGGCTCACTAACTTCACACACCATCAGGCTTCCAAGCAGCTCTCAAGGAAACTCCGTTTTCACACTCCAGGCCTTAATGCCCTTTGAGTGCCTAGGACTGAAATGAAGCTTGGTGAGCTTCCCACACAAACCAATGCTCCACATGCGGGTTTCACATGCCACCAACTCCACATTCACAGACAACTTCCTAGCCAAAGCCGTTTTCAGATAGCCCTCAATGCAAAGGCCCTAGTCGCAAATATTGGTGTGAGGGCTAATTCAATCAAGGAAACACTGCATGTTGGTGAAGCACATATTGAAGAAGAATCAGCAGAGAGATTCTTGTGGGAGAACAACTCCATTTGGCTCACTAACTTCACACACCATCAGGCTTCCATGCAGCTCTTAAGGATACTCAGTTTTCACACTCTAGGCTTAATGCTCTTTGAGTGCATTATCTAGGAATGAACCTCGTAGAGCATCCCACACAAACCAATGCTCCACATGCGTGTTTCACATGCCACCAACTCCACATTCACAGACAACTTCAGTGTCAAAGCCGTTTTCAGAGAGTCCTCAATGCAAAGGCTCAACGCACAAATATTGGTGTGAGAGCTAATTCAATCAAGGAAACACTGCATGTTGGTGAAGCGCATATTGAAGAAGAATCAGCCGAGTGGTTCTTGTGGGAGAACAACTCCATTTGGCTCACTAACTTCACACACCATCAGGCTTCCATGCAGCTCTCAAGGAAACTCAGTTTTCACACCCTAGCCTTAATGCCCTTTGAGTGCCTAGGACTGAAATGAAGCTTGGTGAGCTTCCCACACAAACCAATGCTCCACATGCGGGTTTCATATGCCACCAACTCCACATTCACAGACAACTTCAGCGCCAAAGCTGTTTTCAGATAGCCCTCAATACAAAGGCTCTAGGCGCAAATATTGGTGTGAGAGCTAATTCAATCAAGGAAACACTGCATGTTGGTGAAGCGCATATTGAAGAAGAATCAGCAGAGTGGTTCTTGTGGGAGAACAACTCCATTTGGCTCACTAACTTCACACACCATCAGGCTTCCATGCAGCTCTCAAGGAAACTCCGTTTTCACACTCTAGGCTTAATGCCCTTTGAGTGCATTATCTAGGAATGAACCTGGTAGAGCATCCCACACAAACCAATGCTCCACATGCGGGTTTCACATGCCACCAACTCCACATTCACAGACAACTTCCTAGCCAAAGCCGTTTTCAGATAGCCCTCAACACAAAGGCTCTAGGCGCAAATATTGGTGTGAGAGCTAATTCAATCAAGGAAACACTGCATGTTGGTGAAGCGCATATTGAAGAAGAATCAGCCGAGTGGTTCTTGTGGGAGAACAACTCCATTGGGCTCACTAACTTCACACACCATCAGGCTTCCAAGCAGCTCTCAAGGAAACTCCGTTTTCATACTCTAGGCTTAATGCCCTTTGAGTACATTATCTAGGAATGAACCTGGTAGAGCATCCCACACAAACCAATGCTCCACATGCGGGTTTCACATGCCACCAACTCCACATTCACAGACAACTTCAGCGCCAAAGCCGTTTTCAGATAGCCCTCAATGCAAAGGCTCTAGGCGCAAATGGTGGTGTGAGAGCTAATTCAATCAAGGAAACACTGCATGTTGGTGAAGGGCATATTGAAGAAGAATCAGCCGAGTGGTTCTTGTGGGAGAACAACTCCATTTGGCTCACTAACTTCACACACCATCAGGCTTCCAAGCAGCTCTCAAGGAAACTCCGTTTTCACACTCCAGGCCTTAATGCCCTTTGAGTGCCTAGGACTGAAATGAAGCTTGGTGAGCTTCCCACACAAACCAATGCTCCACATGCGGGTTTCACATGCCACCAACTCCACATTTACAGACAACTTCCTAGCCAAAGCCATTTTCAGATAGCCCTCAATACAAAGGCTCTAGGCGCAAATATTGGTGTGAGAGCTAATTCAATCAAGGAAACACTGCATGTTCGTGAAGCGCATATTGAAGAAGAATCAGCCGAGTGAATCTTGTGGGAGAACAACTCCATTTGGCTCACTAACTTTACACACCATCAGGCTTCCAAGCAGCTCTCAAGGAAACTCAGTTTTCACACTCTAGGCTTAATGCCCTTTGAGTGCATTATCTAGGAATGAACCTGGTAGAGCATCCCACACAAACCAATGCTCCACATGCGGGTTTCACATGCCACCAACTCCACATTCACAGACAACTTCAGCGCCAAAGCCGTTTTCAGATAGCCCTCAATGCAAAGGCTCTAGGCGCAAATATTGGTGTGAGAGCTAATTCAATCAAGGAAACACTGCATGTTGCTGAAGGGCATATTGAAGAAGAATCAGCCGAGTGGTTCTTCTGGGAGAACAACTGCACTTGGCTCACTAACTTCACACACCATCAGGCTTCCAAGCAGCTCTCAAGGAAACTCAGTTTTCACACTCTAGGCTTAATGCCCTTTGAGTGCATTATCTAGGAATGAACCTGGTAGAGCATCCCACACAAACCAATGCTCCACATGCGGGTTTCACATGCCACCAACTCCACATTCACAGACAACTTCAGTGTCAAAGCCGTTTTCAGAGAGTCCTCAATACAAAGGCTCAACGCACAAATATTGGTGTGAGAGCTAATTCAATCAAGGAAACACTGCATGTTGGTGAAGCGCATATTGAAGAAGAATCAGCCGAGTGGTTCTTGTGGGAGAACAACTCCATTTGGCTCACTAACTTCACACACCATCAGGCTTCCATGCAGCTCTCAATGAAACTCAGTTTTCACACTCTAGCCTTAATGCCCTTTGAGTGCCTAGAACTGAAATGAAGCTTGGTGAGCTTCCCACACAAACCAATGCTCCACATGCGGGTTTCACATGCCACCAACTCCACATTCACAGACAACTTCAGCGCCAAAGCTGTTTTCAGATAGCCCTCAATGCAAAGGCTCTAGGCGCAAATATTGGTGTGAGAGCTAATTCAATCAAGGAAACACTGCATGTTGGTGAAGCGCATATTGAAGAAGAATCAGCCGAGTGGTTCTTGTGGGAGAACAACTCCATTTGGCTCACTAACTTCACACACCATCAGGCTTCCATGCAGCTCTCAAGCAAACTCAGTTTTCACACTCTAGGCTTAATGCCCTTTGAGTGCATTATCTAGGAATGAAACTGGTAGAGCATCCCACACAAACCAATGCTCCACATGCGGGTTTCACATGCCACCAACTCCACATTCACAGACAACTTCCTAGCCAAAGCCGTTTTCAGATAGCCCTCAACACAAAGGCTCTAGGCGCAAATATTGGTGTGAGAGCTAATTCAATCAAGGAAACACTGAATGTTGGTGAAGCGCATATTGAAGAAGAATCAGCCGAGTGGTTCTTGTGGGAGAACAACTCCATTGGGCTCACTAACTTCACACACCATCAGGCTTCCAAGCAGCTCTCAAGGGAACTCAGTTTTCACACTCTAGGCTTAATGCCCTTTGAGTGCATTATCTAGGAATGAACCTGGTAGAGCATCCCACACAAACCAATGCTCCACATGCGGGTTTCACATGCCACCAACTCCACATTCACAGACAACTTCCTAGCCAAACCCGTTTTCAGATAGCCCTCAATGCAAAAGATGTAGGCGCAAATATTGGTGTGAGAGCTAATTCAACCAAGGAAACAATGCATGTTGCTGAAGGGCATATTGAAGAAGAATCAGTCGAGTGTTTCTTGTGGGAGAACAACTCCATTTGGCTCACTAACTTCACACACCATCAGGCTTCCAAGCAGCTCTCAAGGAAACTCAGTTTTCACACTCTAGGCTTAATGCCCTTTGAGGGCATTATCTAGGAATGAGCCTGGTAGAGCATCCCACACAAACCAATGCTCCACATGCGGGTTTCACATGCCACCAACTCCACATTCACAGACAACTTCCTAGCCAAAGCCGATTTCAGATAGCCCTCAATACAAAGGCTCTAGGCGCAAATATTGGTGTGAGAGCTAATTCAATCAAGGAAACACTGCATGTTGGTGAAGCGCATATTGAAGAAGAATCAGCCAAGTGAATCTTGTGGGAGAACAACTCCATTGGGCTCACTAACTTCACACACCATCAGGCTTCCATGCAGCTCTCAAGGAAACTCAGTCTTCACACTCTAGGCTTAATGCCTTTTGAGTGAATTATCTCGGAATGAACCTGTTTGAGCATCCCACACAAACCAATGCTCCACATGCGGGTTTCACATGCCACCAACTCCACATTCACAAACAACTTCAGCGCCAAAGCCGTTTTCAGATAGCCCTCAATGCAAAGGCTCTAGGCGCAAATATTGGTGTGAGAGCTAATTCAATCAAGCAAACACTGCATGTTGGTGAAGCGCATATTGAAGAAGAATCAGCCGAGTGGTTCTTGTGGGAGAACAACTCCATTTGGCTCACTAACTTCAGACACCATCAGGCTTCCAAGCAGCTCTCAAGGAAACTCAGTCTTCACACTCTAGGCTTAACGCCCTTTGAGTGCCTAGGACTGAAATAGAGCGTGGTGAGCTTCCCACACAAACCAATGCTCTACAAGCGGGTTTCACATGCCACCAACTCCACATTCACAGACAACTTCAGCGCCAAAGCCGTTTTCAGATAGCCATCAATGCAAAGGCTCTAGGCGCAAATATTGGTGTGAGAGCTAATTCAATCAAGGAAACACTGCATGTTGGTGAAGCGCATATTGAAGAAGAATCAGCAGAGTGTTTCTTGTGGGAGAACAACTCCATTTGGCTCACTAACTTCACACACCATCAGGCTTCCATGCAGCTCTCAAGGAAACTCAGTCTTCACACTCTAGGCTTAATGCCCTTTGAGTGCATTATCTCGGAATGAACCTGTTTGAGCATCCCACACAAACCAATGCTCCACATGCGGGTTTCACATGCCAGCAACTCCACATTCACAAACAACTTCAGCGCCAAAGCCGTTTTCAGATAGCCCTCAATGCAAAGGCTCTAGGCGCAAATATTGGTGTGAGAGCTAATTCAATCAAGCAAACACTGCATGTTGGTGAAGCGCATATTGAAGAAGAATCAGCCGAGTGGTTCTTGTGGGAGAACAACTCCATTTGGCTCACTAACTTCAGACACCATCAGGCTTCCAAGCAGCTCTCAAGGAAACTCAGTCTTCACACTCTAGGCTTAACGCCCTTTGAGTGCCTAGGACTGAAATGAAGCGTGGTGAGCTTCCCACACAAACCAATGCTCTACAAGCGGGTTTCACATGCCACCAACTCCACATTCACAGACAACTTCAGCGCCAAAGCCGTTTTCAGATAGCCATCAATGCAAAGGCTCTAGGCGCAAATATTGGTGTGAGAGCTAATTCAATCAAGGAAACACTGCATGTTGGTGAAGCGCATATTGAAGAAGAATCAGCAGAGTGTTTCTTGTGGGAGAACAACTCCATTTGGCTCACTAACTTCACACACCATCAGGCTTCCATGCAGCTCTCAAGGAAACTCAGTCTTCACACTCTAGGCTTAATGCCCTTTGAGTGCATTATCTCGGAATGAACCTGTTTGAGCATCCCACACAAACCAATGCTCCACATGCGGGTTTCACATGCCACCAACTCCACATTCACAGACAACTTCAGCGCCAAAGCCGTTTTCAGATAGCCCTCAATGCAAAGGCTCTAGGCGCAAATATTGGTGTGAGAGCTAATTCAATCAAGGAAACACTGCATGTTGGTGAAGCGCATATTGAAGAAGAATCAGCCGAGTGGTTCTTGTGGGAGAACAACTCCATTTGGCTCACTAACTTCACACACCATCAGGCTTCCAAGCAGCTCTCAAGGAAACTCAGTTTTCACACTCTAGGCTTAATGCCCTTTCAGTGCCTAGGACTGAAATGATGCTTGGTGAGATTCCCACACAAAACAATGCTCCACATGCGGGTTTCACATGCCACCAACTCCACATTCACAGACAACTTCAGCGCCAAAGCCGTTTTCAGATAGCCCTCAATACAAAGGCTCTAGGCGCAAATATTGCTGTGAGAGCTAATTCAATCAAGGAAACACTGCATGTTGGTGAAGCACATATTGAAGAAGAATCAGCCGAGTGGTTCTTGTGGGAGAACAACTCCATTTGGCTCACTAACTTCACACACCATCAGGCTTCCATGCAGCTCTCAAGGAAACTCAGTCTTCACACTCTAGGCTTAATGCCTTTTGAGTGAATTATCTAGGAATGAACCTGTTTGAGCATCCCACACAAACCAATGCTCCACATGCGGGTTTCACATGCCACCAACTCCTCATTCACAAACAACTTCAGCGCCAAAGCCGTTTTCAGATAGCCCTCAATGCAAAGGCTCTAGGCGCAAATATTGGTGTGAGAGCTAATTCAATCAAGCAAACACTGCATGTTGGTGAAGCGCATATTGAAGAAGAATCAGCCGAGTGGTTCTTGTGGGAGAACAACTCCATTTGGCTCACTAACTTCACACACCATCAGGCTTCCATGCAACTCTCAAGAAAACTCAGTTTTCACACTCTAGGCTTAATGCCCTTTGAGTGCCTAGGCCTGAAATGAAGCTTGGTGAGTTTCCCACACAAACCAATGCTCCACATGCGGGTTTCACATGCCACCAACTCCACATTCACAGACAACTTCAGCGCCAAAGCCGTTTTCAGATAGCCCTCAATACAAAGGCTCTAGGCGCAAATATTGGTGTGAGAGCTAAATCAATCAGGAAACACTGCATGTTGCTGAAGGGCATATTGAAGAAGAATCAGCCGAGTGGTTCTTGTGGGAGAACAACTCCATTTGGCTCACGAACTTCACACACCATCAGGCTTCCAAGCAGCTCTCAAGGAAACTCAGTTTTCACACTCTAAACTTAATGCCCTTTGAGTGCCTAGGACTGAAATGAAGCTTGGTGAGCTTCCCACACAAACCAATGCTCTGCAAGCGGGTTTCACATGCCACCAACTCCACATTCACAGACAACTTCAGCACCAAAGCCGTTTTCAGATAGCCCTCAATGTAAAGGCTCTAGGCGCAAATATTGGTGTGAGAGCTAATTCAATCAAGGAAACACTGCATGTTGGTGAAGTGCATATTGAAGAAGAATCAGCCGAGTGGTTCTTGTGGGAGAACAACTCCATTTGGCTCACTAACTTCACATACCATCAGGCTTCCAAGCAGCTCTCAAGGAAACTCCGTTTTCACACTCCAGGCCTTAATGCCCTTTGAGTGCCTAGGACTGAAATGAAGCTTGGTGAGCTTCCCACACAAACCAAGGCTCCACATGCGGGTTTCACATGCCACCAACTCCACATTCACAGACAACTTCAGCGCCAAAGTCGTTTTCAGATACCCCTCAATACAAAGGCTCTACGCACAAATATTGGTGTGAGAGTTAATTCAATGAAGGCAACACTGCATGTTGGTGAAGTGCATATTGAAGAAGAATCAGCCGAGTGGTTCTTGTGGGAGAACAACGCCATTGGGCTCACTTACTTCACACACCATCAGGCTTCCAAGCAGCTCTCAAGGAAACTCAGTTTTCACACTCTAGGCTTAATGCCCTTTGAGAACATTATCTAGGAATGAACCTGGTAGAGCATCCCACACAAACCAATGCTCCACATGCGGGTTTCACATGCCACCAACTCCACATTCACAGACAACTTCAGCGCCAAAGCCGTTTTCAGATAGCCCTTAATGCAAAAATGTCTAGGCACAATTATTGGTGTGAGAGCTAATTCAATGAAGAGAACACTGCATGTTGGTGAAGCACATATTGAAGAAGAATCAGCCGAGTGGTTCTTGTGGGAGAACAACTCCATTTGGCTCACTAACTTCACACACCATCAGGCTTCCATGCAGCTCTCAAGGAAACTCAGTTTTCACACTCTAGCCTTAATGCCCTTTGAGTGCCTAGGACTGAAATGAAGCTTGGTGAGCTTCCCACACAAACCAATGCTCCACATGCGGGTTTCACATGCCACCAACTCCACATTCACAGACAACTTCAGCGCCAAAGCCATTTTCAGATAGCCCTCAATACAAAGGCTCTAGGCGCAAATATTGGTGTGAGGGCTAATTCAATCAAGGAAACACTGCATGTTGGTGAAGCGCATATTGAAGAAGAATCAGCCGAGTGAATCTTGTGGGAGAACAACTCCATTTGGCTCACTAACTTTACACACCATCAGGCTTCCAAGCAGCTCTCAAGGAAACTCAGTTTTCACACTCTAGGCTTAATGCCCTTTGAGTGCATTATCTAGGAATGAACCTGGTAGAGCATCCCACACAAACCAATGCTCCACATGCGGGTTTCACATGCCACCAACTCCACATTCACAGACAACTTCCTAGCCAAAGCCGTTTTCAGATAGCCCTCAATGCAAAGGCTCTAGGCGCAAATATTGGTGTGAGAGCTAATTCAATCAAGGAAACACTGCATGTTGCTGAAGGGCATATTGAAGAAGAATCAGCCGAGTGGTTCTTGTGGGAGAACAACTCCACTTGGCTCACTAACTTCACACACCATCAGGCTTCCAAGCAGCTCTCAAGGAAACTCAGTTTTCACACTCTAGGCTTAATGCCCTTTGAGTGCATTATCTAGGAATGAACCTGTTTGAGCATCCCACACAAACCAATGCTCCACATGCGGGTTTCACATGCCACCAACTCCACATTCACAGACAACTTCAGCGCCAAAGCTGTTTTCAGATAGCCCTCAATACAAAGGTTCTAGGCGCAAATATTGGTGTGAGAGCTAATTCAATCAAGGAAACACTGCATGTTGGTGAAGCGCATATTGAAGAAGAATCAGCCGAGTGGTTCTTGTGGGAGAACAACTCCATTTGGCTCACTAACTTCACACACCATCAGGCTTCCATGCAGCTCTCAAGCAAACTCAGTTTTCACACTCTAGGCTTAATGCCCTTTGAGTGCATTATCTAGGAATGAACCTGGTAGAGCATCCCACACAAACCAATGCTCCACATGCGGGTTTCACATGCCACCAACTCCACATTCACAGACAACTTCAGCGCCAAAGCCGTTTTCAGATAGCCCTTAATGCAAAAATGTCTAGGCGCAATTATTGGTGTGAGAGCTAATTCAATCAAGGAAACACTGCATGTTGCTGAAGGGCATATTGAAGAAGAATCAGCCGAGTGGTTCTTGTGGGAGAACAACTCCATTTGGCTCACTAACTTCACACACCATCAGGCTTCCAAGCAGCTCTCAAGGAAACTCCGTTTTCACACTCCAGGCCTTAATGCCCTTTGAGTGCTTAGGACTGAAATGAAGCTTGGTGAGCTTCCCACACAAACCAATGCTCCACATGCGGGTTTCACAGGCCACCAACTCCACATGTACAGACAACTTCAGCGCCAAAGCCATTTTCAGATAGCCCTCAATGCAAAGGCTCTAGGCGCAAATATTGGTGTGAGAGCTAATTCAATCAAGGAAACACTGCATGTTGCTGAAGGGCATATTGAAGAAGAATCAGCCGAGTGGTTCTTGTGGGAGAACAACTCCACTTGGCTCACTAACTTCACACACCATCAGGGTTCCAAGCAGCTCTCAAGGAAACTCCGTTTTCACACTCTAGGCTTAATGCCCTTTGAGTGCATTATCTAGGAATGAACCTGGTAGAGCATCCCACACAAACCAATGCTCCACATGCGGGTTTCACATGCCACCAACTCCACATTCACAGACAAATTCAGCGCCAAAGCCGTTTTCAGATAGCCCTCAATGCAAAGGCTCTAGTCGCAAATATTGGTGTGAGGGCTAATTCAATCAAGGAAACACTGCATGTTGGTGAAGCACATATTGAGGAAGAATCAGCCGAGAGATTCTTGTGGGAGAACAACTCCATTTGGCTCACTAACTTCACACACCATCAGGCTTCCATGCAGCTCTTAAGGATACTCAGTTTTCACACTCTAGGCTTAATGCCCTTTGAGTGCATTATCTAGGAATGAACCTGGTAGAGCATCCCACACAAACCAATGCTCCACATGCGGGTTTCACATGCCACCAACTCCACATTCACAGACAACTTCAGTGTCAAAGCCGTTTTCAGAGAGTCCTCAATACAAAGGCTCAACGCACAAATATTGGTGTGAGAGCTAATTCAATCAAGGAAACACTGCATGTTGGTGAAGCGCATATTGAAGAAGAATCAGCCGAGTGGTTCTTGTGGGAGAACAACTCCATTTGGCTCACTAACTTCACACACCATCAGGCTTCCAAGCAGCTCTCAAGGGAACTCAGTTTTCACACTCTAGGCTTAATGCCCTTTGAGTGCATTATCTAGGAATGAACCTGGTAGAGCATCCCACACAAACCAATGCTCCACATGCGGGTTTCACATGCCACCAACTCCACATTCACAGACAACTTCCTACCCAAAGCCGTTTTCAGATAGCCCTCAATGCAAAAGATGTAGGCGCAAATATTGGTGTGAGAGCTAATTCAACCAAGGAAACAATGCATGTTGCTGAAGGGCATATTGAAGAAGAATCATCCGAGTGTTTCTTGTGGGAGAACAACTCCATTTGGCTCACTAACTTCACACACCATCAGGCTTCCAAGCAGCTCTCAAGGAAACTCCGTTTTCACACTCTAGGCTTAATGCCCTTTGAGTGCATTATCTAGGAATGAGCCTGGTAGAGCATCCCACACAAACCAATGCTCCACATGCGGGTTTCACATGCCACCAACTCCACATTCACAGACAACTTCCTAGCCAAAGCCGATTTCAGATAGCCCTCAATACAAAGGCTCTAGGCGCAAATATTGGTGTGAGAGCTAATTCAATCAAGGAAACACTGCATGTTGGTGAAGTGCATATTGAAGAAGAATCAGCCAAGTGAATCTTGTGGGAGAACAACTCCATTGGGCTCACTAACTTTACACACCATCAGGCTTCCAAGCAGCTCTCAAGGAAACTCAGTTTTCACACTCTAGGCTTAATGCCCTTTGAGTGCATTATCTAGGAATGAACCTCGTAGAGCATCCCACACAAACCAATGTTCCACATGCGGGTTTCACATGCCACCAACTCCACATTCACAGACAACTTCAGCGCCAAAGCCGTTTTCAGATAGCCCTCAATGCAAAAGCTGTAGGCGCAAATATTGGTGTGAGAGCTAATTCAATCAAAGAAACACTGCATGTTGCTGAAGGGCATATTGAAGAAGAATCAGCCGAGTGGTTCTTGTGGGAGAACAACTCCATTTGGCTCACTAACTTCACACACCATCAGGCTTCCAAGCAGCTCTCAAGGAAACTCCGTTTTCACACTCCAGACCTTAATGCCCTTTGAGTGCATTATCTAGGAATGAACCTGGTAGAGCATCCCACACAAACCAATGCTCCACATGCGGGTTTCACATGCCACCAACTCCACATTCACAGACAACTTCAGCGCCAAAGCCGTTTTCAGATAGCCCTCAATGCAAAGGCTCTAGGCGCAAATATTGGTGTGAGAGCTAATTCAATCAAGGAAACACTGCATGTTGCTGAAGGGCATATTGAAGAAGAATCAGCCGAGTGGTTCTTGTGGGAGAACAACTCCATTTGGCTCACTAACTTCACACACCATCAGGCTTCCAAGCAGCTCTCAAGGAAACTCCGTTTTCACACTCCAGGCCTTAATGCCCTTTGAGTGCTTAGGACTGAAATGAAGCTTGGTGAGCTTCCCACACAAACCAATGCTCCACATGCGGGTTTCACAGGCCACCAACTCCACATTTACAGACAACTTCAGCGCCAAAGCCATTTTCAGATAGCCCTCAATGCAAAGGCTCTAGGCGCAAATATTGGTGTGAGAGCTAATTCAATCAAGGAAACACTGCATGTTGCTGAAGGGCATATTGAAGAAGAATCAGCCGAGTGGTTCTTGTGGGAGAACAACTCCACTTGGCTCACTAACTTCACACACCATCAGGGTTCCATGCAGCTCTCAAGGAAACTCCGTTTTCACACTCTAGGCTTAATGCCCTTTGAGGGCATTATCTAGGAATGAACCTGGTAGAGCATCCCACACAAACCAATGCTCCACATGCGGGTTTCACATGCCACCAACTCCACATTCACAGACAAATTCAGCGCCAAAGCCGTTTTCAGATAGCCCTCAATGCAAAGGCTCTAGTCGCAAATATTGGTGTGAGGGCTAATTCAATCAAGGAAACACTGCATGTTGGTGAAGCACATATTGAAGAAGAATCAGCCGAGAGATTCTTGTGGGAGAACAACTCCATTTGGCTCACTAACTTCACACACCATCATGCTTCCATGCAGCTCTTAAGGATACTCAGTTTTCACACTCTAGGCTTAATGCCCTTTGAGTGCATTATCTAGGAATGAACCTGGTAGAGCATCCCACACAAACCAATGCTCCACATGCGGGTTTCACATGCCACCAACTCCACATTCACAGACAACTTCAGTGTCAAAGCCGTTTTCAGAGAGTCCTCAATACAAAGGCTCAACGCACAAATATTGGTGTGAGAGCTAATTCAATCAAGGAAACACTGCATGTTGGTGAAGCGCATATTGAAGAAGAATCAGCCGAGTGGTTCTTGTGGGAGAACAACTCCATTTGGCTCACTAACTTCACACACCATCAGGCTTCCATGCAACTCTCAAGAAAACTCAGTTTTCACACTCTAGGCTTAATGCCCTTTGAGTGCCTAGGCCTGAAATGAAGCTTGGTGAGTTTCCCACACAAACCAATGCTCCACATGCGGGTTTCACATGCCACCAACTCCACATTCACAGACAACTTCAGCGCCAAAGCCGTTTTCAGATAGCCCTTAATGCAAAAATGTCTAGGCGCAATTATTGGTGTGAGAGCTAATTCAATGAAGAGAACACTGCATGTTGGTGAAGCACATATTGAAGAAGAATCAGCCGAGTGGTTCTTGTGGGAGAACAACTCCATTTGGCTCACTAACTTCACACACCATCAGGCTTCCATGCAGCTCTCAAGGAAACTCAGTTTTCACACTCTAGCCTTAATGCCCTTTGAGTGCCTAGGACTGAAATGAAGCTTGGTGAGCTTCCCACACAAACCAATGCTCCACATGCGGGTTTCACATGCCACCAACTCCACATTCACAGACAACTTCAGCGCCAAAGCCATTTTCAGATAGCCCTCAATACAAAGGCTCTAGGCGCAAATATTGGTGTGAGGGCTAATTCAATCAAGGAAACACTGCATGTTGGTGAAGCGCATATTGAAGAAGAATCAGCCGAGTGAATCTTGTGGGAGAACAACTCCATTTGGCTCACTAACTTTACACACCATCAGGCTTCCAAGCAGCTCTCAAGGAAACTCAGTTTTCACACTCTAGGCTTAATGCCCTTTGAGTGCATTATCTAGGAATGAACCTGGTAGAGCATCCCACACAAACCAATGCTCCACATGCGGGTTTCACATGCCACCAACTCCACATTCACAGACAACTTCAGCGCCAAAGCCGTTTTCAGATAGCCCTCAATGCAAAGGCTCTAGGCGCAAATATTGGTGTGAGAGCTAATTCAATCAAGGAAACACTGCATGTTGCTGAAGGGCATATTGAAGAAGAATCAGCCGAGTGGTTCTTCTGGGAGAACAACTCCACTTGGCTCACTAACTTCACACACCATCAGGCTTCCAAGCAGCTCTCAAGGAAACTCAGTTTTCACACTCTAGGCTTAATGCCCTTTGAGTGCATTATCTAGGAATGAACCTGTTTGAGCATCCCACACAAACCAATGCTCCACATGCGGGTTTCACATGCCACCAACTCCACATTCACAGACAACTTCAGCGCCAAAGCTGTTTTCAGATAGCCCTCAATACAAAGGTTCTAGGCGCAAATATTGGTGTGAGAGCTAATTCAATCAAGGAAACACTGCATGTTGGTGAAGCGCATATTGAAGAAGAATCAGCAGAGTGGTTCTTGTGGGAGAACAACTCCATTTGGCTCACTAACTTCACACACCATCAGGCTTCCATGCAGCTCTCAAGCAAACTCAGTTTTCACACTCTAGGCTTAATGCCCTTTGAGTGCATTATCTAGGAATGAACCTGGTAGAGCATCCCACACAAACCAATGCTCCACATGCGGGTTTCACATGCCACCAACTCCACATTCACAGACAACTTCCTAGCCAAAGCCGTTTTCAGATAGCCCTCAACACAAAGGCTCTAGGCGCAAATATTGGTGTGAGAGCTAATTCAATCAAGGAAACACTGAATGTTGGTGAAGCGCATATTGAAGAAGAATCAGCCGAGTGGTTCTTGTGGGAGAACAACTCCATTGGGCTCACTAACTTCACACACCATCAGGCTTCCAAGCAGCTCTCAAGGAAACTCCGTTTTCATACTCTAGGCTTAATGGCCCTTTGAGTACATTATCTAGGAATGAACCTGGTAGAGCATCCGACACAAACCAATGCTCCACATGCGGGTTTCACATGCCACCAACTCCACATTCACAGACAACTCAGCGCCAAAGCCGTTTTCAGATAGCCCTCAATGCAAAGGCTCTAGGCGCAAATATTGGTGTGAGAGCTAATTCAATCAAGGAAACACTGCATGTTGCTGAAGGGCATATTGAAGAAGAATCAGCCGAGTGGTTCTTGTGGGAGAACAACTCCATTTGGCTCACTAACTTCACACACCATCAGGCTTCCAAGCAGCTCTCAAGGAAACTCCGTTTTCACACTCCAGGCCTTAATGCCCTTTGAGTGCTTAGGACTGAAATGAAGCTTGGTGAGCTTCCCACACAAACCAATGCTCCACATGCGGGTTTCACAGGCCACCAACTCCACATTTACAGACAACTTCAGCGCCAAAGCCATTTTCAGATAGCCCTCAATGCAAAGGCTCTAGGCGCAAATATTCGGTGTGAGAGCTAATTCAATCAAGGAAACACTGCATGTTGCTGAAGGGCAAATTGAAGAAGAATCAGCCGAGTGGTTCTTGTGGGAGAACAACTCCACTTGGCTTCACTAACTTCACACACCATCAGGGTTCCAAGCAGCTCTCAAGGAAACTCCGTTTTCACACTCTAGGCTTAATGCCCTTTGAGTGCATTATCTAGGAATGAACCTGGTAGAGCATCCCACACAAACCAATGCTCCACATGCGGGTTTCACATGCCACCAACTCCACATTCACAGACAAAATCTCAGCGCCAAAGCCGTTTTCAGATAGCCCTCAATGCAAAGGCTCTAGTCGCAAATATTGGTGTGAGGGCTAATTCAATCAAGGAAACACTGCATGTTGGTGAGGCACATATTGAAGAAGAATCAGCCGAGAGATTCTTGTGGGAGAACAACTCCATTTGGCTCACTAACTTCACACACCATCAGGCTTCCATGCAGCTCTTAAGGATACTCAGTTTTCACACTCTAGGCTTAATGCCCTTTGAGTGCATTATCTAGGAGTGAACCTGGTAGAGCATCCCACACAAACCAATGCTCCACATGCGGGTTTCACATGCCACCAACTCCACATTCACAGACAACTTCAGTGTCAAAGCCGTTTTCAGAGAGTCCTCAATACAAAGGCTCAACGCACAAATATTGGTGTGAGAGCTAATTCAATCAAGGAAACACTGCATGTTGGTGAAGCGCATATTGAAGAAGAATCAGCCGAGTGGTTCTTGTGGGAGAACAACTCCATTTGGCTCACTAACTTCACACACCATCAGGCTTCCAAGCAGCTCTCAAGGGAACTCAGTTTTCACACTCTAGGCTTAATGCCCTTTGAGTGCTTAGGACTGAAATGAAGCTTGGTGAGCATCCCACACAAACCAATGCTCCACATGCGGGTTTCACATGCCACCAACTCCACATTCACAGACAACTTCCTAGCCAAAGCCGTTTTCAGATAGCCCTCAATGCAAAAGATGTAGGCGCAAATATTGGTGTGAGAGCTAATTCAACCAAGGAAACAATGCATGTTGCTGAAGGGCATATTGAAGAAGAATCATCCGAGTGTTTCTTGTGGGAGAACAACTCCATTTGGCTCACTAACTTCACACACCATCAGGCTTCCAAGCAGCTCTCAAGGAAACTCCGTTTTCACACTCTAGGCTTAATGCCCTTTGAGTGCATTATCTAGGAATGAGCCCTGGTAGAGCATCCCACACAAACCAATGCTCCACATGCGGGTTTCACATGCCACCAACTCCACATTCACAGACAACTTCCTAGCCCGATTTCAGATAGCCCTCAATACAAAGGAACTAGGCGCAAATATTGGTGTGAGAGCTAATTCAATCAAGGAAACACTGCATGTTGGTGAAGCGCATATTGAAGAAGAATCAGCCAAGTGAATCTTGTGGGAGAACAACTCCATTGGGCTCACTAACTTTACACACCATCAGGCTTCCAAGCAGCTCTCAAGGAAACTCAGTTTTCACACTCTAGGCTTAATGCCCTTTGAGTGCATTATCTAGGAATGAACCTCGTAGAGCATCCCACACAAACCAATGTTCCACATGCGGGTTTCACATGCCACCAACTCCACATTCACAGACAACTTCAGCGCCAAAGCCGTTTTCAGATAGCCCTCAATGCAAAAGCTGTAGGCGCAAATATTGGTGTGAGAGCTAATTCAATCAAAGAAACACTGCATGTTGCTGAAGGGCATATTGAAGAAGAATCAGCCGAGTGGTTCTTGTGGAGAACAACTCCATTTGGCTCACTAACTTCACACACCATCAGGCTTCCAAGCAGCTCTCAAGGAAACTCCGTTTTCACACTCCAGACCTTAATGCCCTTTGAGTGCATTATCTAGGAATGAACCTGGTAGAGCATCCCACACAAACCAATGCTCCACATGCGGGTTTCACATGCCACCAACTCCACATTCACAGACAACTTCAGCGCCAAAGCCGTTTTCAGATAGCCCTCAATGCAAAGGCTCTAGGCGCAAATATTGGTGTGAGAGCTAATTCAATCAAGGAAACACTGCATGTTGCTGAAGGGCATATTGAAGAAGAATCAGCCGAGTGGTTCTTGTGGGAGAACAACTCCATTTGGCTCACTAACTTCACACACCATCAGGCTTCCAAGCAGCTCTCAAGGAAACTCCGTTTTCACACTCCAGGCCTTAATGCCCTTTGAGTGCTTAGGACTGAAATGAAGCTTGGTGAGCTTCCCACACAAACCAATGCTCCACATGCGGGTTTCACAGGCCACCAACTCCACATTTACAGACAACTTCAGCGCCAAAGCCATTTTCAGATAGCCCTCAATGCAAAGGCTCTAGGCGCAAATATTGGTGTGAGAGCTAATTCAATCAAGGAAACACTGCATGTTGCTGAAGGGCATATTGAAGAAGAATCAGCCGAGTGGTTCTTGTGGGAGAACAACTCCACTTGGCTCACTAACTTCACACACCATCAGGGTTCCAAGCAGCTCTCAAGGAAACTCCGTTTTCACACTCTAGGCTTAATGCCCTTTGAGTGCATTATCTAGGAATGAACCTGGTAGAGCATCCCACACAAACCAATGCTCCACATGCGGGTTTCACATGCCACCAACTCCACATTCACAGACAAATTCAGCGCCAAAGCCGTTTTCAGATAGCCCTCAATGCAAAGGCTCTAGTCGCAAATATTGGTGTGAGGGCTAATTCAATCAAGGAAACACTGCATGTTGGTGAAGCACATATTGAAGAAGAATCAGCCGAGAGATTCTTGTGGGAGAACAACTCCATTTGGCTCACTAACTTCACACACC
Organism: Ochotona princeps; assembly: GCF_030435755.1. NCBI lineage: Eukaryota > Metazoa > Chordata > Mammalia > Lagomorpha > Ochotonidae > Ochotona > Ochotona princeps. The sequence continues at coordinate 167,702 of NW_026698179.1, forward strand.
ATCAGGCTTCCATGCAGCTCTTAAGGATACTCAGTTTTCACACTCTAGGCTTAATGCCCTTTGAGTGCATTATCTAGGAATGAACCTGGTAGAGCATCCCACACAAACCAATGCTCCACATGCGGGTTTCACATGCCACCAACTCCACATTCACAGACAACTTCAGTGTCAAAGCCGTTTTCAGAGAGTCCTCAATACAAAGGCTCAACGCACAAATATTGGTGTGAGAGCTAATTCAATCAAGGAAACACTGCATGTTGGTGAAGCGCATATTGAAGAAGAATCAGCCGAGTGGTTCTTGTGGGAGAACAACTCCATTTGGCTCACTAACTTCACACACCATCAGGCTTCCAAGCAGCTCTCAAGGGAACTCAGTTTTCACACTCTAGGCTTAATGCCCTTTGAGTGCATTATCTAGGAATGAACCTGGTAGAGCATCCCACACAAACCAATGCTCCACATGCGGGTTTCACATGCCACCAACTCCACATTCACAGACAACTTCCTAGCCAAAGCCGTTTTCAGATAGCCCTCAATGCAAAAGATGTAGGCGCAAATATTGGTGTGAGAGCTAATTCAATCAAGGAAACAATGCATGTTGCTGAAGGGCATATTGAAGAAGAATCATCCGAGTGTTTCTTGTGGGAGAACAACTCCATTTGGCTCACTAACTTCACACACCATCAGGCTTCCAAGCAGCTCTCAAGGAAACTCCGTTTTCACACTCTAGGCTTAATGCCCTTTGAGTGCATTATCTAGGAATGAGCCTGGTAGAGCATCCCACACAAACCAATGCTCCACATGCGGGTTTCACATGCCACCAACTCCACATTCACAGACAACTTCCTAGCCAAAGCCGATTTCAGATAGCCCTCAATACAAAGGCTCTAGGCGCAAATATTGGTGTGAGAGCTAATTCAATCAAGGAAACACTGCATGTTGGTGAAGCGCATATTGAAGAAGAATCAGCCAAGTGAATCTTGTGGGAGAACAACTCCATTGGGCTCACTAACTTTACACACCATCAGGCTTCCAAGCAGCTCTCAAGGAAACTCAGTTTTCACACTCTAGGTTTAATGCCCTTTGAGTGCATTATCTAGGAATGAACCTCGTAGAGCATCCCACACAAACCAATGCTCCACATGCGGGTTTCACATGCCACCAACTCCACATTCACAGACAACTTCAGCGCCAAAGCCGTTTTCAGATAGCCCTCAATGCAAAAGCTGTAGGCGCAAATATTGGTGTGAGAGCTAATTCAATCAAAGAAACACTGCATGTTGCTGAAGGGCATATTGAAGAAGAATCAGCCGAGTGGTTCTTGTGGGAGAACAACTCCATTTGGCTCACTAACTTCACACACCATCAGGCTTCCAAGCAGCTCTCAAGGAAACTCCGTTTTCACACTCCAGACCTTAATGCCCTTTGAGTGCATTATCTAGGAATGAACCTGGTAGAGCATCCCACACAAACCAATGCTCCACATGCGGGTTTCACATGCCACCAACTCCACATTCACAGACAACTTCAGCGCCAAAGCCGTTTTCAGATAGCCCTCAATGCAAAGGCTCTAGGCGCAAATATTGGTGTGAGAGCTAATTCAATCAAGGAAACACTGCATGCTGCTGAAGGGCATATTGAAGAAGAATCAGCCGAGTGGTTCTTGTGGGAGAACAACTCCATTTGGCTCACTAACTTCACACACCATCAGGCTTCCAAGCAGCTCTCAAGGAAACTCCGTTTTCACACTCCAGGCCTTAATGCCCTTTGAGTGCTTAGGACTGAAATGAAGCTTGGTGAGCTTCCCACACAAACCAATGCTCCACATGCGGGTTTCACAGGCCACCAACTCCACATTTACAGACAACTTCAGCGCCAAAGCCATTTTCAGATAGCCCTCAATGCAAAGGCTCTAGGCGCAAATATTGGTGTGAGAGCTAATTCAATCAAGGAAACACTGCATGTTGCTGAAGGGCATATTGAAGAAGAATCAGCCGAGTGGTTCTTGTGGGAGAACAACTCCACTTGGCTCACTAACTTCACACACCATCAGGGTTCCAAGCAGCTCTCAAGGAAACTCCGTTTTCACACTCTAGGCTTAATGCCCTTTGAGTGCATTATCTAGGAATGAACCTGGTAGAGCATCCCACACAAACCAATGCTCCACATGCGGGTTTCACATGCCACCAACTCACATTCACAGACAAATTCAGTGTCAAAGCCGTTTTCAGAGAGTCCTCAATACAAAGGCTCAACGCACAAATATTGGTGTGAGAGCTAATTCAATCAAGGAAACACTGCATGTTGGTGAAGCGCATATTGAAGAAGAATCAGCCGAGTGGTTCTTGTGGGAGAACAACTCCATTTGGCTCACTAACTTCACACACCATCAGGCTTCCAAGCAGCTCTCAAGGGAACTCAGTTTTCACACTCTAGGCTTAATGCCCTTTGAGTGCATTATCTAGGAATGAACCTGGTAGAGCATCCCACACAAACCAATGCTCCACATGCGGGTTTCACATGCCACCAACTCCACATTCACAGACAACTTCAGTGTCAAAGCCGTTTTCAGAGAGTCCTCAATACAAAGGCTCAACGCACAAATATTGGTGTGAGAGCTAATTCAATCAAGGAAACACTGCATGTTGGTGAAGCGCATATTGAAGAAGAATCAGCCGAGTGGTTCTTGTGGGAGAACAACTCCATTTGGCTCACTAACTTCACACACCATCAGGCTTCCAAGCAGCTCTCAAGGGAACTCAGTTTTCACACTCTAGGCTTAATGCCCTTTGAGTGCATTATCTAGGAATGAACCTGGTAGAGCATCCCACACAAACCAATGCTCCACATGCGGGTTTCACATGCCACCAACTCCACATTCACAGACAAATTCAGTGTCAAAGCCGTTTTCAGAGAGTCCTCAATACAATGGCTCAACGCACAAATATTGGTGTGAGAGCTAATTCAATCAAGGAAACACTGCATGTTGGTGAAGCGCATATTGAAGAAGAATCAGCCGAGTGGTTCTTGTGGGAGAACAACTCCATTTGGCTCACTAACTTCACACACCATCAGGCTTCCAAGCAGCTCTCAAGGGAACTCAGTTTTCACACTCTAGGCTTAATGCCCTTTGAGTGCATTATCTAGGAATGAACCTGGTAGAGCATCCCACACAAACCAATGCTCCACATGCGGGTTTCACATGCCACCAACTCCACATTCACAGACAACTTCAGTGTCAAAGCCGTTTTCAGAGAGTCCTCAATACAAAGGCTCAATGCACAAATATTGGTGTGAGAGCTAATTCAATCAAGGAAACACTGCATGTTGGTGAAGCGCATATTGAAGAAGAATCAGCCGAGTGGTTCTTGTGGGAGAACAACTCCATTTGGCTCACTAACTTCACACACCATCAGGCTTCCAAGCAGCTCTCAAGGGAACTCAGCTTTCACACTCTAGGCTTAATGCCCTTTGAGTGCATTATCTAGGAATGAACCTGGTAGAGCATCCCACACAAACCAATGCTCCACATGCGGGTTTCACATGCCCACCAACTCCACATTCACAGACAACTTCCTAGCCAAAGCCGTTTTCAGATAGCCCTCAATGCAAAAGATGTAGGCGCAAATATTGGTGTGAGAGCTAATTCAACCAAGGAAACAATGCATGTTGCTGAAGGGCATATTGAAGAAGAATCATCCGAGTGTTTCTTGTGGGAGAACAACTCCATTTGGCTCACTAACTTCACACACCATCAGGCTTCCAAGCAGCTCTCAAGGAAACTCCGTTTTCACACTCTAGGCTTAATGCCCTTTGAGTGCATTATCTAGGAATGAGCCTGGTAGAGCATCCCACACAAACCAATGCTCCACATGCGGGTTTCACATGCCACCAACTCCACATTCACAGACAACTTCCTAGCCAAAGCCGATTTCAGATAGCCCTCAATACAAAGGCTCTAGGCGCAAATATTGGTGTGAGAGCTAATTCAATCAAGGAAACACTGCATGTTGGTGAAGCGCATATTGAAGAAGAATCAGCCAAGTGAATCTTGTGGGAGAACAACTCCATTGGGCTCACTAACTTTACACACCATCAGGCTTCCAAGCAGCTCTCAAGGAAACTCAGTTTTCACACTCTAGGCTTAATGCCCTTTGAGTGCATTATCTAGGAATGAACCTCGTAGAGCATCCCACACAAACCAATGTTCCACATGCGGGTTTCACATGCCACCAACTCCACATTCACAGACAACTTCAGCGCCAAAGCCGTTTTCAGATAGCCCTCAATGCAAAAGCTGTAGGCGCAAATATTGGTGTGAGAGCTAATTCAATCAAAGAAACACTGCCTGTTGCTGAAGGGCATATTGAAGAAGAATCAGTGGAGTGTTTCTTGTGGGAGAACAACTCCATTTCGCTCACTAACTTCACACACCATCAGGCTTCCAAGCAGCTCTCAAGGAAACTCCGTTTTCACACTCCAGACCTTAATGCCCTTTGAGTGCATTATCTAGGAATGAACCTGGTAGAGCTTCCCACACAAACCAATGCTCCACATGCGGGTTTCACATGCCACCAACTCCACATTCACAGACAACTTCAGCGTCAAAGCCGTTTTCAGATAGCCCTCAATGCAAAGGCTCTAGGCGCAAATATTGGTGTGAGAGCTAATTCAATCAAGGAAACACTGCATGTTGCTGAAGGGCATATTGAAGAAGAATCAGCCGAGTGGTTCTTGTGGGAGAACAACTCCATTTGGCTCACTAACTTCACACACCATCAGGCTTCCAAGCAGCTCTCAAGGAAACTCCGTTTTCACACTCCAGGCCTTAATGCCCTTTGAGTGCCTTGGACTGAAATGAAGCTTGGTGAGCTTCCCACACAAACCAATGCTCCACATGCGGGTTTCACATGCCACCAACTCCACATTCACAGACAACTTCCTAGCCAAAGCCGTTTTCAGATAGCCCTCAATGCAAAAGATGTAGGCGCAAATATTGGTGTGAGAGCTAATTCAACCAAGGAAACACTGCATGTTGGTGAAGGGCATATTGAAGAAGAATCAGCCGAGTGGTTCTTGTGGGAGAACAACTCCATTTGGCTCACTAACTTCACACACCATCAGGCTTCCATGCAGCTCTCGAGCAAACTCAGTTTTCATACTCTAGGCTTAATGCCCTTTGAGTGCATTATCTAGGAATGAACCTGGTAGAGCATCCCACACAAACCAATGCTCCATATGCGGGTTTCACATGCCACCAACTCCACATTCACAGACAAATTCAGTGTCAAAGCCGTTTTCAGAGAGTCCTCAATACAAAGGCTCAACGCACAAATATTGGTGTGAGAGCTAATTCAATCAAGGAAACACTGCATGTTGGTGAAGCGCATATTGAAGAAGAATCAGCCGAGTGGTTCTTGTGGGAGAACAACTCCATTTGGCTCACTAACTTCACACACCATCAGGCTTCCAAGCAGCTCTCAAGGGAACTCAGTTTTCACACTCTAGGCTTAATGCCCTTTGAGTGCATTATCTAGGAATGAACCTGGTAGAGCATCCCACACAAACCAATGCTCCACATGCGGGTTTCACATGCCACCAACTCCACATTCACAGACAACTTCAGTGTCAAAGCCGTTTTCAGAGAGTCCTCAATACAAAGGCTCAACGCACAAATATTGGTGTGAGAGCTAATTCAATCAAGGAAACACTGCATGTTGGTGAAGCGCATATTGAAGAAGAATCAGCCGAGTGGTTCTTGTGGGAGAACAACTCCATTTGGCTCACTAACTTCACACACCATCAGGCTTCCAAGCAGCTCTCAAGGGAACTCAGTTTTCACACTCTAGGCTTAATGCCCTTTGAGTGCATTATCTAGGAATGAACCTGGTAGAGCATCCCACACAAACCAATGCTCCACATGCGGGTTTCACATGCCACCAACTCCACATTCACAGACAAATTCAGTGTCAAAGCCGTTTTCAGAGAGTCCTCAATACAATGGCTCAACGCACAAATATTGGTGTGAGAGCTAATTCAATCAAGGAAACACTGCATGTTGGTGAAGCGCATATTGAAGAAGAATCAGCCGAGTGGTTCTTGTGGGAGAACAACTCCATTTGGCTCACTAACTTCACACACCATCAGGCTTCCAAGCAGCTCTCAAGGGAACTCAGTTTTCACACTCTAGGCTTAATGCCCTTTGAGTGCATTATCTAGGAATGAACCTGGTAGAGCATCCCACACAAACCAATGCTCCACATGCGGGTTTCACATGCCACCAACTCCACATTCACAGACAACTTCAGTGTCAAAGCCGTTTTCAGAGAGTCCTCAATACAAAGGCTCAATGCACAAATATTGGTGTGAGAGCTAATTCAATCAAGGAAACAATGCATGTTGCTGAAGGGCATATTGAAGAAGAATCATCCGAGTGTTTCTTGTGGGAGAACAACTCCATTTGGCTCACTAACTTCACACACCATCAGGCTTCCAAGCAGCTCTCAAGGAAACTCCGTTTTCACACTCTAGGCTTAATGCCCTTTGAGTGCATTATCTAGGAATGAGCCTGGTAGAGCATCCCACACAAACCAATGCTCCACATGCGGGTTTCACATGCCACCAACTCCACATTCACAGACAACTTCCTAGCCAAAGCCGATTTCAGATAGCCCTCAATACAAAGGCTCTAGGCGCAAATATTGGTGTGAGAGCTAATTCAATCAAGGAAACACTGCATGTTGGTGAAGCGCATATTGAAGAAGAATCAGCCAAGTGAATCTTGTGGGAGAACAACTCCATTGGGCTCACTAACTTTACACACCATCAGGCTTCCAAGCAGCTCTCAAGGAAACTCAGTTTTCACACTCTAGGCTTAATGCCCTTTGAGTGCATTATCTAGGAATGAACCTCGTAGAGCATCCCACACAAACCAATGTTCCACATGCGGGTTTCACATGCCACCAACTCCACATTCACAGACAACTTCAGCGCCAAAGCCGTTTTCAGATAGCCCTCAATGCAAAAGCTGTAGGCGCAAATATTGGTGTGAGAGCTAATTCAATCAAAGAAACACTGCCTGTTGCTGAAGGGCATATTGAAGAAGAATCAGTGGAGTGTTTCTTGTGGGAGAACAACTCCATTTCGCTCACTAACTTCACACACCATCAGGCTTCCAAGCAGCTCTCAAGGAAACTCCGTTTTCACACTCCAGACCTTAATGCCCTTTGAGTGCATTATCTAGGAATGAACCTGGTAGAGCTTCCCACACAAACCAATGCTCCACATGCGGGTTTCACATGCCACCAACTCCACATTCACAGACAACTTCAGCGTCAAAGCCGTTTTCAGATAGCCCTCAATGCAAAGGCTCTAGGCGCAAATATTGGTGTGAGAGCTAATTCAATCAAGGAAACACTGCATGTTGCTGAAGGGCATATTGAAGAAGAATCAGCCGAGTGGTTCTTGTGGGAGAACAACTCCATTTGGCTCACTAACTTCACACACCATCAGGCTTCCAAGCAGCTCTCAAGGAAACTCCGTTTTCACACTCCAGGCCTTAATGCCCTTTGAGTGCCTTGGACTGAAATGAAGCTTGGTGAGCTTCCCACACAAACCAATGCTCCACATGCGGGTTTCACATGCCACCAACTCCACATTCACAGACAACTTCCTAGCCAAAGCCGTTTTCAGATAGCCCTCAATGCAAAAGATGTAGGCGCAAATATTGGTGTGAGAGCTAATTCAACCAAGGAAACACTGCATGTTGGTGAAGGGCATATTGAAGAAGAATCAGCCGAGTGGTTCTTGTGGGAGAACAACTCCATTTGGCTCACTAACTTCACACACCATCAGGCTTCCATGCAGCTCTCGAGCAAACTCAGTTTTCATACTCTAGGCTTAATGCCCTTTGAGTGCATTATCTAGGAATGAACCTGGTAGAGCATCCCACACAAACCAATGCTCCATATGCGGGTTTCACATGCCACCAACTCCACATTCACAGACAACTTCCTAGCCAAAGCCGTTTTCAGATAGCCCTCAATACAAAGGCTCTAGGCGCAAATATTGTTGTGAGAGCTAATTCAATCAAGGAAACACTGCATGTTGGTGAAGCGCATATTGAAGAAGAATCAGCCGAGTGAATCTTGTGGGAGAACAACTCCATTTGGCTCACTAACTTTACACACCATCAGGCTTCCAAGCAGCTCTCAAGGGAACTCAGTTTTCACACTCTAGGCTTAATGCCCTTTGAGTGCATTATCTAGGAATGAACCTGGTAGAGCATCCCACACAAACCAATGCTCCACATGCGGGTTTCACATGCCACCAACTCCACATTCACAGACAACTTCCTAGCCAAAGCCGTTTTCAGATAGCCCTTAATGCAAAAATGTCTAGGCGCAAATATTGGTGTGAGAGCTAATTCAACCAAGGAAACAATGCATGTTGCTGAAGGGCATATTGAAGAAGAATCAGTCGAGTGTATCTTGTGGGAGAACAACTCCATTTGGCTCACTAACTTCACACACCATCAGGCTTCCAAGCAGCTCTCAAGGAAACTCCGTTTTCACACTCTAGGCTTAATGCCCTTTGAGTGCATTATCTAGGAATGAGCCTGGTAGAGCATCCCACACAAACCAATGCTCCACATGCGGGTTTCACATGCCACCAACTCCACATTCACAGACAACTTCCTAGCCAAAGCCGTTTTCAGATAGCCCTCAATGCAAAGGCTCTAGGCGCAAATATTGGTGTGAGAGCTAATTCAATCAAGGAAACACTGCATGTTGCTGAAGGGCATATTGAAGAAGAATCAGCCGAGTGGTTCTTCTGGGAGAACAACTCCACTTGGCTCACTAACTTCACACACCATCAGGCTTCCAAGCAGCTCTCAAGGAAACTCAGTTTTCACACTCTAGGCTTAATGCCCTTTGAGTGCATTATCTAGGAATGAACCTGTTTGAGCATCCCACACAAACCAATGCTCCACATGCGGGTTTCACATGCCACCAACTCCACATTCACAGACAACTTCAGCGCCAAAGCCGTTTTCAGATAGCCCTCAATGCAAAGGCTCTAGTCGCAAATATTGGTGTGAGGGCTAATTCAATCAAGGAAACACTGCATGTTGGTGAAGCACATATTGAAGAAGAATCAGCCGAGAGATTCTTGTGGGAGAACAACTCCATTTGGCTCACTAACTTCACACACCATCAGGCTTTCATGCAGCTCTTAAGGATACTCAGTTTTCACACTCTAGGCTTAATGCCCTTTGAGTGCATTATCTAGGAATGAACCTCGTAGAGCATCCCACACAAACCAATGCTCCACATGCGGGTTTCACATGCCACCAACTCCACATTCACAGACAACTTCAGTGTCAAAGCCGTTTTCAGAGAGTCCTCAATACAAAGGCTCAACGCACAAATATTGGTGTGAGAGCTAATTCAATCAAGGAAACACTGCATGTTGGTGAAGCGCATATTGAAGAAGAATCAGCAGAGTGGTTCTTGTGGGAGAACAACTCCATTTGGCTCACTAACTTCACACACCATCAGGCTTCCATGCAGCTCTCAAGGAAACTCAGTTTTCACACTCTAGCCTTAATGCCGTTTGTGTGCCTAGGACTGAAATGAAGCTTGGTGAGCTTCCCACACAAACCAATGCTCCACATGCGGGTTTCACATGCCACCAACTCCACATTCACAGACAACTTCAGCGCCAAAGCCGTTTTCAGATAGCCCTCAATACAAAGGCTCTAGGCGCAAATATTGGTGTGAGAGCCAATTCAATCAAGGAAACACTGCATGTTGGTGAAGCGCATATTGAAGAAGAATCAGCCGAGTGGTTCTTGTGGGAGAACAACTCCATTTGGCTCACTAACTTCACACACCATCAGGCTTCCATGCAGCTCTCAAGCAAACTCAGTTTTCACACTCTAGGCTTAATGCCCTTTGAGTGCATTATCTAGGAATGAACCTGGTAGAGCATCCCACACAAACCAATGCTCCACATGCGGGTTTCACATGCCACCAACTCCACATTCACAGACAACTTCCTAGCCAAAGCCGTTTTCAGATAGCCCTCAACACAAAGGCTCTAGGCGCAAATATTGGTGTGAGAGCTAATTCAATCAAGGAAACACTGAATGTTGGTGAAGCGCATATTGAAGAAGAATCAGCCGAGTGGTTCTTGTGGGAGAACAACTCAATTGGGCTCACTAAATTCACACACCATCAGGCTTCCAAGCAGCTCTCAAGGAAACTCCGTTTTCATACTCTAGGCTTAATGCCCTTTGAGTACATTATCTAGGAATGAACCTGGTAGAGCATCCCACACAAACCAATGCTCCACATGCGGGTTTCACATGCCACCAACTCCACATTCACAGACAATTCCAGCGCCAAAGCCGTTTTCAGATAGCCCTCAATGCAAAGGCTCTAGGCGCAAATATTGGTGTGAGAGCTAATTCAATCAAGGAAACACTGCATGTTGCTGAAGGGCATATTGAAGAAGAATCAGCAGAGTGGTTCTTGTGGGAGAACAACTCCATTTGGCTCACTAACTTCACACACCATCAGGCTTCCAAGCAGCTCTCAAGGAAACTCCGTTTTCACACTCCAGGCCTTAATGCCCTTTGAGTGCCTAGGACTGAAATGAAGCTTGGTGAGCTTCCCACACAAACCAATGCTCCACATGCGGGTTTCACATGCCACCAACTCCACATTTACAGACAACTTCAGCGCCAAAGCCGTTTTCAGATAGCCCTCAATACAAAGGCTCTAGGCGCAAATATTGGTGTGAGAGCTAATTCAATCAAGGAAACACTGCATGTTGCTGAAGGGCATATTGAAGAAGAATCAGCCGAGTGGTTCTTGTGGGAGAACAACTCCACTTGGCTCACTAACTTCACACACCATCAGGCTTCCAAGCAGCTCTCAAGGAAACTCCGTTTTCACACTCTAGGCTTAATGCCCTTTGAGTGCATTATCTAGGAATGAACCTGGTAGAGCATCCCACACAAACCAATGCTCCACATGCGGGTTTCACATGCCACCAACTCCACATTCACAGACAACTTCAGCGCCAAAGCCGTTTTCAGATAGCCCTCAATGCAAAGGCTCTAGTCGCAAATATTGGTGTGAGGGCTAATTCAATCAAGGAAACACTGCATGTTGGTGAAGCACATATTGAAGAAGAATCAGCCGAGAGATTCCTGTGGGAGAACAACTCCATTTGGCTCACTAACTTCACACACCATCAGGCTTCCATGCAGCTCTTAAGGATACTCAGTTTTCACACTCTAGGCTTAATGCCCTTTGAGTGCATTATCTAGGAATGAACCTGGTAGAGCATCCCACACAAACCAATGCTCCACATGCGGGTTTCACATGCCACCAACTCCACATTCACAGACAACTTCAGTGTCAAAGCCGTTTTCAGAGAGTCCTCAATACAAAGGCTCAACGCACAAATATTGGTGTGAGAGCTAATTCAATCAAGGAAACACTGCATGTTGGTGAAGCGCATATTGAAGAAGAATCAGCAGAGTGGTTCTTGTGGGAGAACAACTCCATTTGGCTCACTAACTTCACACACCATCAGGCTTCCATGCAGCTCTCAATGAAACTCAGTTTTCACACTCTAGCCTTAATGCCCTTTGAGTGCCTAGAACTGAAATGAAGCTTGGTGAGCTTCCCACACAAACCAATGCTCCACATGCGGGTTTCACATGCCACCAACTCCACATTCACAGACAACTTCAGCGCCAAAGCTGTTTTCAGATAGCCCTCAATACAAAGGCTCTAGGCGCAAATATTGGTGTGAGAACTAATTCAATCAAGGAAACACTGCATGTTGGTGAAGCGCATATTGAAGAAGAATCAGCCGAGTGGTTCTTGTGGGAGAACAACTCCATTTGGCTCACTAACTTCACACACCATCAGGCTTCCATGCAGCTCTCAAGCAAACTCAGTTTTCACACTCTAGACTTAATGCCCTTTGAGTGCATTATCTAGGAATGAACCTGGTAGAGCATCCAACACAAACCAATGCTCCACATGCGGGTTTCACATGCCACCAACTCCACATTCACAGACAACTTCCTAGCCAAAGCCGTTTTCAGATAGCCCTCAACACAAAGGCTCTAGGCGCAAATATTGGTGTGAGAGCTAATTCAATCAAGGAAACACTGAATGTTGGTGAAGCGCATATTGAAGAAGAATCAGCCGAGTGGTTCTTGTGGGAGAACAACTCCATTGGGCTCACTAACTTCACACACCATCAGGCTTCCAAGCAGCTCTCAACGAAACTCAGTTTTCACACTCTAGGCTTAATGCCCTTTGAGTGCATTATCTAGGAATGAACCTGGTAGAGCATCCCACACAAACCAATGCTCCACATGCGGGTTTCACATGCCACCAACTCCACATTCACAGACAACTTCAGCGCCAAAGCCGTTTTCAGATAGCCCTCAACACAAAGGCTCTAGGCGCAAATATTTGTGTGAGAGCTAATTCAACCAAGGAAACAATGCATGTTGCTGAAGGGCATATTGAAGAAGAATCATCCGAGTGTTTCTTGTGGGAGAACAACTCCATTTGGCTCACTAACTTCACACACCATCAGGCTTCCAAGCAGCTCTCAAGGAAACTCCGTTTTCACACTCTAGGCTTAATGCCCTTTGAGTGCATTATCTAGGAATGAGCCTGGTAGAGCATCCCACACAAACCAATGCTCCACATGCGGGTTTCACATGCCACCAACTCCACATTCACAGACAACTTCCTAGCCAAAGCCGATTTCAGATAGCCCTCAATACAAAGGCTCTAGGCGCAAATATTGGTGTGAGAGCTAATTCAATCAAGGAAACACTGCATGTTGGTGAAGCGCATATTGAAGAAGAATCAGCCAAGTGAATCTTGTGGGAGAACAACTCCATTGGGCTCACTAACTTTACACACCATCAGGCTTCCAAGCAGCTCTCAAGGAAACTCAGTTTTCACACTCTAGGCTTAATGCCCTTTGAGTGCATTATCTAGGAATGAACCTGGTAGAGCATCCCACACAAACCAATGCTCCACATGCGGGTTTCACATGCCACCAACTCCACATTCACAGACAACTTCAGCGCCAAAGCCGTTTTCAGATAGCCCTCAATGCAAAAGCTGTAGGCGCAAATATTGGTGTGAGAGCTAATTCAATCAAGGAAACACTGCATGTTGCTGAAGGGCATATTGAAGAAGAATCAGTGGAGTGTTTCTTGTGGGAGAACAACTCCATTTCGCTCACTAACTTCACACACCATCAGGCTTCGAAGCAGCTCTCAAGGAAACTCCGTTTTCACACTCCAGACCTTAATGCCCTTTGAGTGCATTATCTAGGAATGAACCTGGTAGAGCTTCCCACACAAACCAATGCTCCACATGCGGGTTTCACATGCCACCAACTCCACATTCACAGACAACTTCAGCGTCAAAGCCGTTTTCAGATAGCCCTCAATGCAAAGGCTCTAGGCGCAAATATTGGTGTGAGAGCTAATTCAATCAAGGAAACACTGCATGATGCTGAAGGGCATATTGAAGAAGAATCAGCTGAGTGGTTCTTGTGGGAGAACAACTCCATTTGGCTCACTAACTTCACACACCATCAGGCTTCCAAGCAGCTCTCAAGGAAACTCCGTTTTCACACTCCAAGCCTTAATGCCCTTTGAGTGCCGTGGACTGAAATGAAGCTTGGTGAGCTTCCCACACAAACCAATGCTCCACATGCGGGTTTCACATGCCACCAACTCCACATTCACAGACAACTTCCTAGCCAAAGCCGTTTTCAGATAGCCCTCAATGCAAAAGATGTAGGCGCAAATATTGGTGTGAGAGCTAATTCAATCAAAGAAACACTGCATGTTGGTGAAGGGCATATTGAAGAAGAATCAGCTGAGTGGTTCTTGTGGGAGAACAACTCCATTTGGCTCACTAACTTCACACACCATCAGGCTTCCATGCAGCTCTCGAGCAAACTCAGTTTTCACACTCTAGGCTTAATGCCCTTTGAGTGCATTATCTAGGAATGAACCTGGTAGAGCATCCCACACAAACCAATGCTCCATATGCGGGTTTCACATGCCACCAACTCCACATTCACAGACAACTTCCTAGCCAAAGCCGTTTTCAGATAGCCCTCAATACAAAGGCTCTAGGCGCAAATATTGTTGTGAGAGCTAATTCAATCAAGGAAACACTGCATGTTGGTGAAGCGCATATTGAAGAAGAATCAGCCGAGTGAAGCTTGTGGGAGAACAACTCCATTGGCTCACTAACTTTACACACCATCAGGCTTCCAAGCAGCTCTCAAGGGAACTCAGTTTTCACACTCTAGGCTTAATGCCCTTTGAGTGCATTATCTAGGAATGAACCTGGTAGAGCATCCAACACAAACCAATGCTCCACATGCGGGTTTCACATGCCACCAACTCCACATTCACAGACAACTTCCTAGCCAAAGCCGTTTTCAGATAGCCCTCAATGCAAAAGATGTAGGCGCAACTATTGGTGTGAGAGCTAATTCAACCAAGGAAACACTGCATGTTGCTGAAGGGCATATTGAAGAAGAATCAGTCGAGTGTTTCTTGTGGGAGAACAACTCCATTTGGCTCACTAACTTCACACACCATCAGGCTTCCAAGCAGCTCTCAAGGAAACTCCGTTTTCACACTCTAGGCTTAATGCCCTTTGAGTGCATTATCTAGGAATGAGCCTGGTAGAGCATCCCACACAAACCAATGCTCCACATGCGGGTTTCACATGCCACCAACTCCACATTCACAGACAACTTCCTAGCCAAAGCCGATTTCAGATAGCCCTCAATACAAAGGCTCTAGGCGCAAATATTGGTGTGAGAGCTAATTCAATCAAGGAAACACTGCATGTTGGTGAAGCGCATATTGAAGAAGAATAAGCCGAGTGGTTCTTGTGGGAGAACAACTCCATTGGGCTCACTAACTTCACACACCATCAGGCTTCCAAGCAGCTCTCAAGGAAACTCAGTTTTCACACTCTAGGCTTAATGCCCTTTGAGTGCCTAGGACTGAAATGAAGCTTGATGAGCTTCCCACACAAACCAATGCTCCACATGCGGGTTTCACATGCCAACAACTCCACATTCACAGACAACTTCAGCGCCAAAGCCGTTTTCAGAGAGCCCTCAATACAAAGACTCTAGGCCCAATTATAGGACTAATTCAGTCAAGGAAACACTGCATGTTGGTGAAGCGCATATTGAAGAAGAATCATCCGAGTGTTTCTTGTGGGAGAACAACTCCATTTGGCTCACTAACTTCACACACCATCAGGATTCCATGCAGCTCTTAAGGAAACTCAGTTTTTCACACTCTAGGCTTAATGCCCTTTGAGTGCATTATCTAGGAATGAGCCTGGTAGAGCATCCCACACAAACCAATGCTCCACATGCGGGTTTCACATGCCACCACTCCACATTTACAGACAACTTCAGCGCCAAAGCCGTTTTCAGATAGCCCTCAATGCAAAAGATGTAGGCACAAATATTGGTGTGAGAGCTAATTCAATCAAGGAAACAATGCATGTTGGTGAAGCGCATATTGAAGAAGAATCAGCCGAGTGGTTCTTGTGGGAGAACAACTCCATTTGGCTCACTAACTTCACACATCATCAGGCTTCCAAGCAGCTCTCAAGGAAACTCAGTTTTCACACTCTAGCCTTAATGCCCTTTGAGTGCATTATCTAGGAATGAACCTGGTAGGGCTTCCAACACAAACAAATGCTCCACATGCGGGTTTCACATGCCACCAACTCCACATTCACAGACAACTTCAGCACCAAAGCCGTTTTCAGATAGCCCTCAATGCAAAGGCTCTAGGCGCAAATATTGGTGTTAGAGCTAATTCAATCAAGGAAACACTGCATGTTGGTGAAGCGCATATTGAAGAAGAATCAGCCGAGTGGTTCTTGTGGGAGAACAACTCCATTTGGCTAACTAACTTCACACACCATTAGGCTTCAATGCAGCTCTCAAGGAAACTCAGTTTTCACAATCTAGGCTTAATGCCCTTTGAGTACATTATCTAGGAATGAACCTGGTAGAGCATCCCACACAAACCAATGCTCCACATGCGGGTTTCACATGCCACCAACTCCACATTCACAGACAAGTTAAACGCCAACGCCGTTTTCAGATAGTCCTCAATGCAAAGGCTCTAGGCGCAAATATTGTGTGAGAGTTAATTCAATCAAGGAAACACTTCATGTTGGTGAAGCGCATATTGAAGAAGAATCAGCCGAGTGGTTCTTGTGGGAGAACAACTCCATTTGGCTCACTAACTTCACACACCACCATTCTTCCAAGCAGCTCTCAAGGAAACTCAGTTTTCACACTCTATTCTTAATGCCCTTTGAGTGCATTATCTGGAAATGAACCTGGTATAGCATCCCAAACAAACCAATGCTCCACATACGGGTTTCACATGCCACCAACTCCACATTCACAGACAACTTCAGCACCAAAGCCGTTTTCAGATAGCCCTCAGTGCAAAGGCTCTAGGCGCAAATATTGGTGTGAGAGCTAATTCAATCAAGGAAACACTTCATGTTGGTGAAGCGCATATTGAAGAAGAATCAGCCGAGTGGTTCTTGTGGGAGAACAACTCCATTTGGCTCACTAACTTCACACACCACCATTCTTCCAAGCAGCTCTCAAGGGAACTCAGTTTTCACACTCTAGGCTTAATGCCCTTTGAGTGCATTATCTAGGAATGAACCTGGTAGAGCATCCCACACAAACCAATGCTCCACATGCGGGTTTCACATGCCACCAACTCCACATTCACAGACAACTTCCTAGCCAAAGCCGTTTTCAGATAGCCCTCAATGCAAAAGCTCTAGGCGCAAATATTTGTGTGAGAGCTAATTCAACCAAGGAAACAATGCATGTTGCTGAAGGGCATATTGAAGAAGAATCAGTCGAGTGTTTCTTGTGGGAGAACAACTCCATTTGGCTCACTAACTTCACACACCATCAGGCTTCCAAGCAGCTCTCAAGGAAACTCCGTTTTCACACTCTAGGCTTAATGCCCTTTGAGTGCATTATCTAGGAATGAGCCTGGTAGAGCATCCCACACAAACCAATGCTCCACATGCGGGTTTCACATGCCACCAAATCCACATTCACAGACAACTTCCTAGCCAAAGCCGTTTTCAGATAGCCCTCAATACAAAGGCTCTAGGCGCAAATATTGGTGTGAGAGCTAATTCAATCAAGGAAACACTGCATGTTGGTGAAGCGCATATTGAAGAAGAATCAGCCAAGTGAATCTTGTGGGAGAACAACTCCATTGGGCTCACTAACTTTACACACCATCAGGCTTCCAAGCAGCTCTCAAGGAAACTCAGTTTTCACACTCCAGACCTTAATGCCCTTTGAGTGCATTATCTAGGAATGAACCTGGTAGAGCATCCCACACAAACCAATGCTCCACATGCGGGTTTCACATGCCACCAACTCCACATTCACAGACAACTTCAGCGCCAAAGCCGTTTTCAGATAGCCCTCAATGCAAAAGCTGTAGGCGCAAATATTGGTGTGAGAGCTAATTCAATCAAAGAAACACTGCATGTTGCTGAAGGGCATATTGAAGAAGAATCAGTGGAGTGTTTCTTGTGGGAGAACAACTCCATTTGGCTCACTAACTTCACACACCATCAGGCTTCGAAGCAGCTCTCAAAGAAACTCCGTTTTCACACTCCAGGCCTTAATGCCCTTTGAGTGCATTATCTAGGAATGAACCTGGTAGAGCTTCCCACACAAACCAATGCTCCACATGCGGGTTTCACATGCCACCAACTCCACATTCACAGACAACTTAAGCGTCAAAGCCGTTTTCAGATAGCCCTCAATGCAAAGGATCTAGGCGCAAATATTGGTGTGAGAGCTAATTCAATCAGGAAACACTGCATGTTGGTGAAGCACATATTGAAGAAGAATCAGCTGAGTGATTCTTGAGGGAGAACAACTGCTTTTGGTTCACTAACTTCACACACCATCAGGCTTCCATGCAGCTCTCAAGGAAACTCAGTTTTCACACTCTAGGCTTAATGCCCTTTGAGTGCCTGGACTGAAATGAAGCTTGGTGAGCTTCCCACACAAACCAATGCTCCACATGCGGGTTTCACATGCCACCAACTCCACATTCACAGACAACTTCAGCGCCAAAGCTGTTTTCAGAGAGCCCTCAATACAAAGGCTCTAGGCGCAAATATTGGTGTGAGAGCTAATTCAGTCAAGGAAACACTGCATGTTGGTGAAGCGCATATTGAAGAAGAATCATCCGAGTGTTTCTTGTGGGAGAACAACTCCATTTGGCTCACTAACTTCACACACCATCAGGCTTCCATGCAGCTCTTAAGGAAACTCAGTTTTCACACTCTAGGCCTAAAACCCTTTGAGTGCATTATCTAGGAATGAACCTGGTAGAGCATCCCACACAAACCAATGCTCCACATGCGGGTTTCACATGTCACCAACTCCACATTTACAGACAACTTCAGCGCCAAAGCCGTTTTCAGATAGCCCTCAATACAAAGGCTCTAGGCGCAAATATTGGTGTGAGAGCTAATTCAATCAAGGAAACACTGCATGTTGGTGAAGCGCATATTGAAGAAGAATCAGCAGAGTGGTTCTTGTGGGAGAACAACTCCATTTGGCTCACTAACTTCACACACCATCAGGCTTCCATGCAGCTCTCAGGGAAACTCCGTTTTCACACTCTAGCCTTAATGCCCTTTGAGTGCCTAGGACTGAAATGAAGCTTAGTGAGCTTCCCACACAAACCAATGCTCCACATGCGGGTTTCACATGCCACCAACTCCACATTCACAGACAAATTGCTAGCCAAAGCCGTTTTCAGATAGCCCTCAATATAAAGTCTCTAGGCGCAAATATTGGTGTGAGAGCTAATTCAATCAAGGAAACACTGCATGTTGTTGAAGCGCATATTGAAGAAGAATCAGCCGAGTGGTTCTTGTGGGAGAACAACTCCATTTGGCTCACTAACTTTACACACCATCAGGCTTCCAAGCAGCTCTCAAGGAAACTCCGTTTTCACACTCTAGGCCTACTGCCCTTTGAGTGCATTATTTAGGAATGAACCTGGTAGAGCATCCCACACAAACCAATGCTCCACATGCGGGTTTCACATGCCACCAACTCCACATTCACAGACAACTTCAGCGCCAAAGCCGTTTTCAGATAGCCCTCAACACAAAGGCTCTAGGCGCAAATATTGGTGTGAGAGTTAATTCAATCAAGGAAACACTGCATGTTGCTGAACGGCATATTGAAGAAGAATCAGCCGAGTGGTTCTTGTGGGAGAACAACTCCATTTGGCTCACTGACTTCACTCACCATCAGGTTTCCAAGCAGCTCTCAAGGAAACTCCGTTTTCACACTCTAGCCTTAATGCCCTTTGAGTGCCTAGGGCTGAAATGAAGCTTGGTGAGCTTCCCACACAAACCAATGCTCCACATGCGGGTTTCACATGCCACCAACTCCACATTCACAGACAACTTCAGCGCCAAAGCCGTTTTCAGAGAGCCCTCAATACAAAGGCTCTAGGCGCACATATTGGTGTGAGAGCTAATTCAATCAAGGAAACACTGCATGTTGGTGAAGCGCATATTGAAGAAGAATCAGCCGAGTGGTTCTTGTGGGAGAACAACTCCATTTGGCTCACTAACTTCACACATCATCAGGCTTCCAAGCAGCTCTCAAGGAAACTCAGTTTTCACACTCTAGGCTTAATGCCCTTTGAGTGCATTATCTAGGAATGAACCTGGTAGGGCTTCCAACACAAACCAATGCTCCACATGCGGGTTTCACATGCCACCAACTCCACATTCACAGACAACTTCAGCGCCAAAGCCGTTTTCAGATAGCCCTCAATGCAAAGGCTCTAGGCGCAAATATTGGTGTTAGAGCAAATTCAATCAAGGAAACACTGCATGTTGGTGAAGCGCATATTGAAGAAGAATCAGCCGAGTGGTTCTTGTGGGAGAACAACTCCATTTGGCTCACTAACTTCACACACCATTAGGCTTCCATGCAGCTCTCAAGGAAACTCAGTTTTCACAATCTAGGCTTAATGCCCTTTGAGTACATTATCTAGGAATGAACCTGGTAGAGCATCCCACACAAACCAATGCTCCACATGCGGGTTTCACATGCCACCAACTCCACATTCACAGACAAGTTAAACGCCAACGCCGTTTTCAGATAGTCCTCAATGCAAAGGCTCTAGGCGCAAATATTGGTGTGAGAGTTAATTCAATCAAGGAAACACTGCATGTTGGTGAAGCGCATATTGAAGAAGAATCAGCCGAGTGGTTCTTGTGGGAGAACAACTCCATTTGGCTCACTAACTTCACACACCTCCATTCTTCCAAGCAGCTCTCAAGGAAACTCAGTTTTCACACTCTAGGCTTAATGCCCTTTGAGTGCATTATCTGGAAATGTACCTGGTATAGCATCCCAAACAAACCAATGCTCCACATACGGGTTTCACATGCCACCAACTCCACATTCACAGACAACTTCAGAACCAAAGCCGTTTTCAGATAGCCCTCAGTGCAAAGGCTCTAGGCGCAAATATTGGTGTGAGAGCTAATTCAATCAAGGAAACACTGCATGTTGGTGAAGCGCATATTGAAGAAGAATCAGCCAAGTGGTTCTTCTGGGAGAACAACTCCATTTGGCTCACTAACTTCACACACCATCAGGCTTCCATGCAGCTCTCAAGGAAACTCAGTTTTCACAGTCTAGGCTTAATGCCGTTTGAGTGCATTATGTAGGAATGAACCTGGTAGAGCATCCCACATAAACCAATGCTCCACATGCGGGTTTCACATGCCACCAACTCCACATTCACAGACAACTTGCCAGCCAAAGCCATTTTCAGATAGCCCTCAATACAAAGGCTCTAGGCGCAAATATTGGTGTGAGAGGTAATTCAATCAAGGAAACACTGCATGTTGGTGAAGCGCATATTGAAGAAGAATCAGCCGAGTGGTTCTTGTGGGAGAACAACTCCATTTCGCTCACTAACTTCACACACTATCAGGCTTCCAAGCAGCTCCCAACGAAACTCAGTTTTCACACTCTAGGCTTAATGCCCTTTCAGTACATTCTAAGAATGAACCTGGTAGAGCTTCCCACACAAAGCAAGGCTCCACATGCGAGTTTCACATGTCACCAACTCCACATTCACAGACAACTTCCAAGATAAAGCCGTTTTCAGATAGCCCTTAATGCAAAAGCTCTATTCACAAATATTGGTGTGAGAGCTAATTCAATCAAGGAAACACTGCATGTTGCTGAAGCGCATATTGAAGAAGAATCAGCCTAGTGGTTCTTGTGGGAGAACAACTCCATTTCGCTCACTAACTTCACACACCATCAGGCTTCCAAGCAGCTCTCAAGGAAACTCAGTTTTCACACTCTAGGCTTAATGCCCTTTGAGTGCATTATCTAGGAATGAACCTGGTAGAGCATCCCACACAAAGCAAGGCTCCACATGCGAGTTTCACATGTCACCAACTCCACATTCACAGACCACTTCAGCGCCAAAGCCGTTTTCAGATAGCCCTCCATGCAAAGGCTCTATTCGCAAATATTGGTGTGAGAGCTAATTCAATCAAGGAAACACTGCATGTTGGTGAAGCGCATATTGAAGAAGAATCAGCCGAGTGGTTCTTGTGGGAGAACAACTCCATTTGGCTCACTAACTTCACACACCATCAGGCTTCCATGCAGCTCTCAAGGAAACTCCGTTTTCACACTCTAGGCTTAATGCCCTTTGAGTGCCTAGGACTGAAGTGAAGCTTGGTGAGCTTCCCACACAAACCAATGCTCCACATGCGGGTTTCACATGCCACCAACTCCACATTCACAGACAACTTCCTAGCCAAAGCCGTTTTCAGATAGCCCTCAATGCAAAGGCTCTAGGCGCAAATATTGGTGTGAGAGCTAATTCAATCAAGGAAACACTGCATGTTGGTGGAGCGCATATTGAAGAAGAATCAGCCGAGTGGTTCTTGTGGGAGAACAACTCCATTTGGCTCACTAACTTCACACACCATCAGGCTTCCAAGCAGCTCTCAAGGAAACTCAGTTTTCACACTCTAGGCTT
This sequence comes from Ochotona princeps, assembly GCF_030435755.1. Taxonomy (NCBI): domain Eukaryota; kingdom Metazoa; phylum Chordata; class Mammalia; order Lagomorpha; family Ochotonidae; genus Ochotona; species Ochotona princeps. Next base: position 189,918 of record NW_026698179.1, read on the forward strand.
AATGCCCTTTGAGTGCATTATCTAGGAATGATCCTGGTAGAGCATCCCACACAAAGCAATGCTCCACATGCGGGTTTCACATGTCACCAACTCCACATTCACAGACAAATTCAGCGCCAAAGCCGTTTTCAGATAGCCCTCAATGCAAAGGCTCTAGGCGCAAATATTGGTGTGAGAGCTAATTCAATCAAGAAAACACTGCATGTTGGTGAAGCGCATATTGAAGAAGAATCAGCCGAGTGAATCTTGTGGGAGAACAACTCCATTTGGCTCACTAACTTCACACACCATCAGGCTTCCATGCATCTCTCAAGGAAACTCAGTTTTCACACTCTAGGCCTAATCCCCTTTGAGTGCCTAGGACTGAAATGAAGCTTGGTGAGCTTCCAACACAAACCAATGCTGCACATGCGGGTTTCACATGCCACCAACTCCACATTCACAGACAACTTCCTAGCCAAAGCCGTTTTCAGATAGCCCTCAATATAAAACCTCTAGGCACAAATATTGGTGTGAGAGCTAATTCAATCAAGGAAACACTGCATGTTGGTGAAGCGCATATTGAAGAAGAATCAGCCGAGTGGTTCTTGTGGGAGAACAACTCCATTTCGCTCACTAACTTCACACACCATCAGGCTTCCAAGCAGCTCTCAAGGAAACTCAGTTTTCACACTCTAGGCTTAATGCCCTTTGAGTGCCTACGACTGAAATGAAGCTTGGTGAGCTTCCCACACAAACCAATGCTCCACATGCGGGTTTCACATGCCACCAACGAAACATTCACAGACCACTTCCTAGCCAATGCCGTTTTCAGATAGCCCTCAATGCAAAGGATCTAGGCGAAAATATTGGTGTGAGAGCTAATTCAATCAAGGAAACACTGCATGTTGGTGAAGCGCATATTGAAGAAGAATCAGCCGAGTGGTTCTTGTGGGAGAAGAACTCCATTTGGCTCACTAACTTCACACACCATCAGGCTTCCAAGCAGCTCTCCAGAAAACTCAGTTTTCACACTCTAGGCTTAATGCCCTTTGAGTGCATTATCTAGGAATGAACCTGGTAGAGCATCCCACACAACCTATGATTCACATGTGGTATTAACATGCCACCAACTCCACATTCACAGACAACTTCCTAGCCAAAGCCGTTTTCAGATAGCCCTCAATACAAAGGCTCTAGGCGCAAATATTGGTGTGAAAGCTAATTCAATCAAGGAAACACTGCATGTTGGTGAAGCGCATATTGAAGAAGAATCAGCCGAGTGGTTCTTGTGGGAGAACAACTCCATTTGGCTCACTAACTTCACACACCATCAGGCTTCCAAGCAGCTCTCAAGGAAACTCAGTTTTCACACTCTAGGCTTAATGCCCTTTGAGTGCCTAGGACTGAAGTGAAGCTTGGTGAGCTTCCCACACAAACCAATGCTCCACATGCGGGTTTCACATGCCACCAACTCCACATTCACAGACAACTTCAGCGCCAAAGCCGTTTTCAGATAGCCCTCAATATAAAGCCTCTAGGCACAAATATTGGTGTGAGAGCTAATTCAGTCAAGGAAACACTGCATGTTGGTGAAGCGCATATTGAAGAAGAATCAGCCGAGTGGTTCTTGTGGGAGAAGAACTCCATTTGGCTCACTAACTTCACACACCATCAGGCTTCCAAGCAGCTCTCAAGGAAACTCAGTTTTCACACTCTAGGCTTAATGCCCTTAGAGTACATTATCTAGGAATGAACCTGGTAGAGCTTCCCACACAAACCAATGTTCCACATGCGGGTTTCTCATGCCACCAACGAAACATTCACAGACCACTTCCTAGCTAATGCCGTTTTCAGATAGCCCTCAATGCAAAGGCTCTAGGCGCAAATATTGGTGTGAGAGCTAATTCAATCAAGGAAACACTGCATGTTGGTGAAGCGCATATTGAAGAAGAATCAGCCGAGTGGTTCTTGTGGTAGAACAACTCCATTTGGCTCACTAACTTCACACACCATCAGGCTTCCAAGCAGCTCTCAAGGAAACTCAGCTTTCACACTCTAGGCTTAATGCCCTTTGAGTGCCTACGACTGAAGTGAAGCTTGGTGAGCTTCCAACACAAACCAATGCTCCACATGCGGGTTTCACATGCCACCAACTCCACATTCACAGACCACTTCAGCGCCAAAGCCGTTTTCAGATAGCCCTCAATACAAAGGCTCTAGGCGCAAATATTGGTGTGAGAGCTAATTCAATCAAGGAAACACTGCATGTTGGTGAAGCGCATATTGAAGAAGAATCAGCCGAGTGGTTCTTGTGGGAGAAGAACTCCATTTGGCTCACTAACTTCACACACCATCAGGCTTCCATGCAGATCTCAAGGAAACTCAGTTTTCACACTCTAGGCTTAATGCCCTTAGAGTACATTACCTAAGAATGAACCTGGTAGAGCTTCCCACACAAACCAATGCTCCACATGCGGGTTTCACATGCCACCAACACCACATTCACAGACCACTTCAGCGCCAAAGCCGTTTTCAGATAGCCCTCAATGCAAAGGCTCTAGGCGCAAATATTGGTGTGAGAGCTAATTCAATCAAGGAAACACTGCATGTTGGTGAAGCGCATATTGAAGAAGAATCAGCTGAGTGGTTCTTGTGGGAGAACAACTCCATTTGGCTCACTAACTTCACACACCATCAGGCTTCGAAGCAGCTCTCAAGGAAACTCAGTTTTCACACTCTAGGCTTAATGCCCTTTGAGTGCATTATCTAGGAATGAACCTGATAGAGCATCCCACACAACCAATGCTCCACATGCGGTATTAACATGCCACCAACTCCACATTCACAGACAACTTCCTAGCCAAAGCCGTTTTCAGATAGCCCTCAATACAAAGGCTCTAGGCGAAAATATTGATGTGAGAGCTAATTCAATCAAGGAAACACTGCATGTTCGTGAAGCGCATATTGAAGAAGAATCAGCCGAGTGGTTCTTGTGGAAGAACAACTCCATTTGGCTCACTAACTTCACACACCATCAGGCTTCCAAGCAGCTCTCAAGGAAACTCAGTTTTCACACTCTAGGCTTAATGCCCTTTGAGTGCCTAGGACTGAAATGAAGCTTGGTGAGCTTCCCACACAAACCAATGCTCCACATGCGGGTTTCACATGCCACCAACTCCACATTCACAGACAACTTCAGCGCCAAAGCCGTTTTCAGATAGCCCTCAATATAAAGCCTCTAGGCACAAATATTGGTGTGAGAGCTAATTCAGTCAAGGAAACACTGCATGTTGGTGAAGCGCATATTGAAGAAGAATCAGCCGAGTGGTTCTTGTGGGAGAACAACTCCATTTGGCTCACTAACTTCACACACCATCAGGCTTCCATGCAGCTCTCAAGGAAACTCAGTTTTCACACTCTAGGCTTAATGCCCTTAGAGTACATTATCTAAGAATGAACCTGGTAGAGCTTCCCACACAAACCAATGCTCCACATGCGGGTTTCTCATGCCACCAACGAAACATTCACAGACCACTTCCTAGCTAATGCCGTTTTCAGATAGCCCTCAATGCAAAGGCTCTAGGCGCAAATATTGGTGTGAGAGCTAATTCAATCAAGGAAACACTGCATGTTGGTGAAGCGCATATTGAAGAAGAATCAGCCGAGTGGTTCTTGTGGGAGAACAACTCCATTTGGCTCACTAACTTCACACACCATCAGGCTTCCAAGCAGCTCTCAAGGAAACTCAGCTTTCACACTCTAGGCTTAATGCCCTTTGAGTGCCTACGACTGAAGTGAAGCTTGGTGAGCTTCCAACACAAACCAATGCTCCACATGCGGGTTTCACATGCCACCAACTCCACATTCACAGACCACTTCAGCGCCAAAGCCGTTTTCAGATAGCCCTCAATACAAAGGCTCTAGGCGCAAATATTGGTGTGAGAGCTAATTCAATCAAGGAAACAATGCATGTTGGTGAAGCGCATATTGAAGAAGAATCAGCCGAGTGGTTCTTGTGGGAGAAGAACTCCATTTGGCTCACTAACTTCACACACCATCAGGCTTCCATGCAGATCTCAAGGAAACTCAGTTTTCACACTCTAGGCTTAATGCCCTTAGAGTACATTACCTAAGAATGAACCTGGTAGAGCTTCCCACACAAACCAATGCTCCACATGCGGGTTTCACATGCCACCAACACCACATTCACAGACCACTTCAGCGCCAAAGCCGTTTTCAGATAGCCCTCAATGCAAAGGCTCTAGGCGCAAATATTGGTGTGAGAGCTAATTCAATCAAGGAAACACTGCATGTTGGTGAAGCGCATATTGAAGAAGAATCAGCTGAGTGGTTCTTGTGGGAGAACAACTCCATTTGGCTCACTAACTTCACACACCATCAGGCTTCGAAGCAGCTCTCAAGGAAACTCAGTTTTCACCCTCTAGGCTTAATGCCCTTTGAGTGCATTATCTAGGAATGAACCTGGTAGAGCATCCCACACAACCAATGCTCCACATGCGGTATTAACATGCCACCAACTCCACATTCACAGACAACTTCCTAGCCAAAGCCGTTTTCAGATAGCCCTCAATACAAAGGCTCTAGGCGAAAATATTGATGTGAGAGCTAATTCAATCAAGGAAACACTGCATGTTCGTGAAGCGCATATTGAAGAAGAATCAGCCGAGTGGTTCTTGTGGGAGAACAACTCCATTTGGCTCACTAACTTCACACACCATCAGGCTTCCAAGCAGCTCTCAAGGAAACTCAGTTTTCACACTCTAGGCTTAATGCCCTTTGAGTGCCTAGGACTGAAATGAAACTTGGTGAGCTTCCCACACAAACCAATGCTCCACATGCGGGTTTCACATGCCACCAACGAAACATTCACAGACCACTTCCTAGCCAATGCCGTTTTCAGATAACCCTCAATGCAAAGGCTCTAGGCGCAAATATTGGTGTGAGAGCTAATTCAATCAAGGAAACACTGCATTTTGGTGAAGCGCATATTGAAGAAGAATCAGCCGAGTGGTTCTTGTGGGAGAAGAACTCCATTTGGCTCACTAACTTCACACACCATCAGGCTTCCATGCAGATCTGAAGGAAACTCAGTTTTCACACTCTAGGCTTAATGCCATTAGAGTACATTACCTAAGAATGAACCTGGTAGAGCTTCCCACACAAACCAATGCTCCACATGCGGGTTTCACATGCCACCAACACCACATTCACAGACAATTCCAGCGCCAAAGTCGTTTTCAGATAGCCCTCAATGCAAAGGCTCTAGGCGCAAATATTGGTGTGAGAGCTAATTCAATCAAGGAAACACTGCATGTTGGTGAAGCGCATATTGAAGAAGAATCAGCTGAGTGGTTCTTGTGGGAGAACAACTCCATTTGGCTCACTAACTTCACACACCATCAGGCTTCCTAGCAGCTCTCAAGGAAACTCAGTTTTCACACTCTAGGCTTAATGCCCTTTGAGTGCATTATCTAGGAATGAACCAAGTATAGCATACCACACAACCAATGCTCCACATGCGGGATTCACATGCCACCAACTAAACATTCACAGACAACTTCCTAGCTAAAGCCGTTTTCAGATAGCCCTCAATGCAAAGGCTCTAGGCGCAAATATTGATGTGAGAGCTAATTCAATCAAGAAAACACTGCATGTTGGTGAAGCGCATATAGAAGAAGAATCAGCCGAGTGGTTCTTGTGGGAGAACAACTCCATTTGGCTCACTAACTTCACACACCATCAGGCTTCCAAGCAGCTCTCAAGGAAACTCAGTTTTCACACTCTAGGCTTAATGCCCTTTGAGTGCCTAGGACTGAAATGAAGCTTGGTGAGCTTCCCACACAAACCAATGCTCCACATGCGGGTTTCACATGCCACCAACTCCACATTCACAGACAACTTCAGCGCCAAAGCCGTTTTCAGATAGCCCTCAATATAAAGCCTCTAGGCACAAATATTGGTATGAGAGCTAATTCAATCAAGGCAACACTGCATGTTGGTGAAGCGCATATTGAAGAAGAATCAGCCGAGTGGTTCTTGTGGGAGAACAACTCCATTTGGCTCACTAACTTCACACACCATCAGGCTTCCAAGCAGCTCTCAAGGAAACTCAGTTTTCACACTCTAGGCTTAATGCCCTTAGAGTACATTATCTAAGAATGAACCTGGTAGAGCTTCCCACACAAACCAATGCTCCACATGCGGGTTTCACATGCCACCAACGAAACATTCACAGACCACTTCAGCGCCAAAGCCGTTTTCAGATAGCCCTCAATGCAAAGGCTCTAGGCGCAAATATTGGTGTGAGAGCTAATTCAATCAAGGAAACACTGCATGTTGGTGAAGCACATATTGAAGAAGAATCAGCCGAGTGGTTCTAGTGGGAGAACAACTCCATTTGGCTCACTAACTTCACACACCATCAGGCTTCCAAGCAGCTCTTAAGGAAACTCAGTTTTCACACTCTAGGCTTAATGCCCTTTGAGTGCCTAGAACCGAAATGAAGCTTGGTGAGCTTCCCACACAAACCAATGCTCCACATGCGGGTTTCACATGCCACCAACTCCACATTCACAGACAACTTCCGCACCAAAGCCGTTTTCAGATAGCCCTCAATATAAAGCCTCAAGGCACAAATATTTGTGTGAGAGCTAATTCAATCAAGGAAACACTGCATGTTGGTGAAGCGCATATTGAAGAAGAATCAGCCGAGTGGTTCTTGTGGGAGAACAACTCCATTTGGCTCACTAACTTCACACACCATCAGGCTTCCATGCAGCTCTCAAGGAAACTCAGTTTTCACACTCTAGGCTTAATGCCCTTTGAGTGCCTAGGACGGAAATGAAGCTTGGTGAGCTTCCCACACAAACCAATGCTCCACATGCGGGTTTCACATGCCACCAACTCCACATTCACAGACCACTTCAGCGCCAAAGCCGTTTTCAGATAGCCCTCAATACAAAGGCTCTAGGCGCAAATATTGGTGTGAGAGCTAATTCAATCAAGGAAACAATGCATGTTGGTGAAGCGCATATTGAAGAAGAATCAGCCGAGTGGTTCTTGTGGGAGAAGAACTCCATTTGGCTCACTAACTTCACACACCATCAGGCTTCCATGCAGATCTCAAGGAAACTCAGTTTTCACACTCTAGGCTTAATGCCCTTAGAGTACATTACCTAAGAATGAACCTGGTAGAGCTTCCCACACAAACCAATGCTCCACATGCGGGTTTCACATGCCACCAACACCACATTCACAGACCACTTCAGCGCCAAAGCCGTTTTCAGATAGCCCTCAATGCAAAGGCTCTAGGCGCAAATATTGGTGTGAGAGCTAATTCAATCAAGGAAACACTGCATGTTGGTGAAGCGCATATTGAAGAAGAATCAGCTGAGTGGTTCTTGTGGGAGAACAACTCCATTTGGCTCACTAACTTCACACACCATCAGGCTTCGAAGCAGCTCTCAAGGAAACTCAGTTTTCACACTCTAGGCTTAATGCCCTTTGAGTGCATTATCTAGGAATGAACCTGGTAGAGCATCCCACACAACCAATGCTCCACATGCGGTATTAACATGCCACCAACTCCACATTCACAGACAACTTCCTAGCCAAAGCCGTTTTCAGATAGCCCTCAATACAAAGGCTCTAGGCGAAAATATTGATGTGAGAGCTAATTCAATCAAGGAAACACTGCATGTTCGTGAAGCGCATATTGAAGAAGAATCAGCCGAGTGGTTCTTGTGGGAGAACAACTCCATTTGGCTCACTAACTTCACACACCATCAGGCTTCCAAGCAGCTCTCAAGGAAACTCAGTTTTCACACTCTAGGCTTAATGCCCTTTGAGTGCCTAGGACTGAAATGAAGCTTGGTGAGCTTCCCACACAAACCAATGCTCCACATGCGGGTTTCACATGCCACCAACGAAACATTCACAGACCACTTCCTAGCCAATGCCGTTTTCAGATAGCCCTCAATGCAAAGGCTCTAGGCGCAAATATTGGTGTGAGAGCTAATTCAATCAAGGAAACACTGCATTTTGGTGAAGCGCATATTGAAGAAGAATCAGCCGAGTGGTTCTTGTGGGAGAAGAACTCCATTTGGCTCACTAACTTCACACACCATCAGGCTTCCATGCAGATCTCAAGGAAACTCAATTTTCAACTCTAGGCTTAATGCCATTAGAGTACATTACCTAAGAATGAACCTGGTAGAGCTTCCCACACAAACCAATGCTCCACATGCGGGTTTCACATGCCACCAACACCACATTCACAGACAATTCCAGCGCCAAAGCCGTTTTCAGATAGCCCTCAATGCAAAGGCTCTAGGCGCAAATATTGGTGTGAGAGCTAATTCAATCAAGGAAACACTGCATGTTGGTGTAGCGCATATTGAAGAAGAATCAGCTGAGTGGTTCTTGTGGGAGAACAACTCCATTTGGCTCACTAACTTCACACACCATCAGGCTTCGAAGCAGCTCTCAAGGAAACTCAGTTTTCACACTCTAGGCTTAATGCCCTTTGAGTGCATTATCTAGGAATGAACCAAGTATAGCATACCACACAACCAATGCTCCACATGCGGGTTTCACATGCCACCAACTAAACATTCACAGACAACTTCCTAGCCAAAGCCGTTTTCAGATAGCCCTCAATGCAAAGGCTCTAGGCGCAAATATTGATGTGAGAGCTAATTCAATCAAGAAAACACTGCATGTTGGTGAAGCGCATATAGAAGAAGAATCAGCCGAGTGGTTCTTGTGGGAGAACAACTCCATTTGGCTCACTAACTTCACACACCATCAGGCTTCCAAGCAGCTCTCAAGGAAACTCAGTTTTCACACTCTAGGCTTAATGCCCTTTGAGTGCCTAGGACTGAAATGAAGCTTGGTGAGCTTCCCACACAAACCAATGCTCCACATGCGGGTTTCACATGCCACCAACTCCACATTCACAGACAACTTCAGCGCCAAAGCCGTTTTCAGATAGCCCTCAATATAAAGCCTCTAGGCACAAATATTGGTATGAGAGCTAATTCAATCAAGGCAACACTGCATGTTGGTGAAGCGCATATTGAAGAAGAATCAGCCGAGTGGTTCTTGTGGGAGAACAACTCCATTTGGCTCACTAACTTCACACACCATCAGGCTTCCAAGCAGCTCTCAAGGAAACTCAGTTTTCACACTCTAGGCTTAATGCCCTTAGAGTACATTATCTAAGAATTAACCTGGTAGAGCTTCCCACACAAACCAATGCTCCACATGCGGGTTTCACATGCCACCAACGAAACATTCACAGACCACTTCAGCGCCAAAGCCGTTTTCAGATAGCCCTCAATGCAAAGGCTCTAGGCGCAAATATTGGTGTGAGAGCTAATTCAATCAAGGAAACACTGCATGTTGGTGAAGCACATATTGAAGAAGAATCAGCCGAGTGGTTCTTGTGGGAGAACAACTCCATTTGGCTCACTAACTTCACACACCATCAGGCTTCCAAGCAGCTCTTAAGGAAACTCAGTTTTCACACTCTAGGCTTAATGCCCTTTGAGTGCCTAGAACCGAAATGAAGCTTGGTGAGCTTCCCACACAAACCAATGCTCCACATGCGGGTTTCACATGCCACCAACTCCACATTCACAGACAACTTCCGCGCCAAAGCCGTTTTCAGATAGCCCTCAATATAAAGCCTCTAGGCACAAATATTGGTGTGAGAGCTAATTCAATCAAGGAAACACTGCATGTTGTTGAAGCGCATATTGAAGAAGAATCAGCCGAGTGGTTCTTGTGGGAGAACAACTCCATTTGGCTCACTAACTTCACACACCATCAGGCTTCCATGCAGCTCTCAAGGAAACTCAGTTTTCACACTCTAGGCTTAATGCCCTTTGAGTGCCTAGGACGGAAATGAAGCTTGGTGAGCTTCCCACACAAACCAATGCTCCACATGCGGGTTTCACATGCCACCAACGAAACATTCACAGACCACTTCCTAGCCAATGCCGTTTTCAGATAGCCCTCAATGCAAAGGCTCTAGGCGCAAATATTTGCGTGAGAGCTAATTAAATCAAGGAAACACTGCATGTTCGTGAAGCGCATATTGAAGAAGAATCAGCAGAGTGGTTCTTGTGGGAGAACAACTCCATTTGGCTCACTAACTTCACACACCATCAGGCTTCCAAGCAGCTCTTAAGGAAACTCAGTTTTCACACTCTAGGCTTAATGCCCTTTGAGTGCCTAGGACTGAAGTGAAGCTTGGTGAGCTTCCCACACAAACCAATGCTCCACATGCGGGTTACACATTCCACCAACTCCACATTCACAGACCACTTCAGCGCCAAAGCCGTTTTCAGATAAACCTCAATACAAAGGCTCTAGGCGCAAATATTGGTGTGAGAGCTAATTCAATCAAGGCAACACTGCATGTTGGTGAAGCGCATATTGAAGAAGAATCAGCCGAGTGGTTCTTGTGGGAGAACAACTCCATTTGGCTCACTAACTTCACACACCATCAGGCTTCCATGCAGATCTCAAGGAAACTCAGTTTTCACACTCTAGGCTTAATGCCCTTAGAGTACATTATCTAAGAATGAACCTGGTAGAGCTTCCCACACAAACCAATGCTCCACATGCGGGTTTCACATGCCACCAACTCCACATTCACAGACACTTCCAGCGCCAAAGCCGTTTACAGATAGCCCTCAATGCAAAGGCTCTAGGCGCAAATATTGGTGTGAGAGCTAATTCAACCAAGGAAACACTGCATGCTGGTGAAGCGCATATTGAAGAAGAATCAGCCAAGTGGTTCTTGTGGGAGGACAACTCCATTTGGCTCACTAACTTCACACACCATCAGGCTTCCAAGCAGCTCTCAAGGAAACTCAGCTTTCACACTCTATACTTAATGCCCTTTGAGTGCCTAGGACTGAAGTGAAGCTTGGTGAGCTTCCAACACAAACCAATGCTCCACATGCGGGTTTCACATGCCACCAACTCCACATTCACAGACCACTTCAGCGCCAAAGCCGTTTTCAGATAGCCCTCAATACAAAGGCTCTAGGCGAAAATATTGGTATGAGAGCTAATTCAATCAAGGAAACACTGCATGTTGGTGAAGCGCATATTGAAGAAGAATCAGCAGAGTGGTTCTTGTGGGAGAACAACTCCATTTGGCTCACTAACTTCACACACCATCAGGCTTCCAAGCAGCTCTCAAGGAAACTCAGTTTTCACACTCTAGGCTTAATGCCCTTTGAGTGCCTAGGACTGAAGTGAAGCTTGGTGAGCTTCCAACACAAACCAATGCTCCACATGCGGGTTTCACATGCCACCAACGAAACATTCACAGACCACTTCAGCGCCAAAGCCGTTTTCAGATAGCCCTCAATACAAAGGCTCTAGGCGCAAATATTGGTGTGAGAGCTAATTCAATCAAGAAAACACTGCATGTTGGTGAAGCGCATATTGAAGAAGAATCAGCCGAGTGGTTCTTGTGGGAGAAGAACTCCATTTGGCTCACTAACTTCACACACCATCAGGCTTCCATGCAGATCTCAAGGAAACTCAGTTTTCACACTCTAGGCTTAATGCCCTTAGAGTACATTACCTAAGAATGAACCTGGTAGAGCTTCCCACACAACCAATGCTCCACATGCGGGTTTCACATGCCACCAACTCCACATTCACAGACAACTTCAGCGCCAAAGCCGTTTTCAGATAGCCCTCAATGCAAAGGCTCTAGGCGCAAATATTGGTGTGAGAGCTAATTCAATCAAGGAAACACTGCATGTTGGTGAAGTGCATATTGAAGAAGAATCAGCCGAGTGGTTCTTGTGGGAGAACAACTCCATTTGGCTCACTAACTTCACACACCATCAGGCTTCGAAGCAGCTCTCAATGAAACTCAGTTTTCACACTCTAGGCTTAATGCCCTTTGAGTGCATTATCTAGGAATGAACCTGGTAGAGCATCCCACACAACCAATGCTCCACATGCGGTATTAACATGCCACCAACTCCACATTCACAGACAACTTCCTAGCCAATGCCGTTTTCAGATAGCCCTCAATGCAAAGGCTCTAGGCGCAAATATTGGTGTGAGAGCTAATTCAATCAAGGCAACACTGCATGTTGGTGAAGCGCATATTGAAGAAGAATCAGCCGAGTGGTTCTTGTGGGAGAACAACTCCATTTGGCTCACTAACTTCACACACCATCAGGCTTCCAAGCAGCTCTTAAGGAAACTCAGTTTTCACACTCTAGGCTTAATGCCCTTTGAGTGCCTAGAACCGAAATGAAGCTTGGTGAGCTTCCCACACAAAACAATGCTCCACATGCGGGTTTCACATGCCACCAACTCCACATTCACAGACAACTTCAGCGCCAAAGCCGTTTTCAGATAGCCCTCAATATAAAGCCTCTAGGCACAAATATTGGTGTGAGAGCTAATTCAATCAAGGAAACACTGCATGTTGGTGAAGCGCATATTGAAGAAGAATCAGCCGAGTGGTTCTTGTGGGAGAACAACTCCATTTGGCTCACTAACTTCACACACCATCAGGCTTCCATGCAGCTCTCAAGGAAACTCAGTTTTCACACTCTAGGCTTAATGCCCTTTGAGTGCCTAGGACGGAAATGAAGCTTGGTGAGCTTCCCACACAAACCAATGCTCCACATGCGGGTTTCACATGCCACCAACGAAACATTCACAGACAACTTCCTAGCCAATGCCGTTTTCAGATAGCCCTCAATGCAAAGGCTCTAGGCGCAAAATTTGCGTGAGAGCTAATTAAATCAAGGAAACATTGCATGTTCGTGAAGCGCATATTGAAGAAGAATCAGCAGAGTGGTTCTTGTGGGAGAACAACTCCATTTGGCTCACTAACTTCACACACCATCAGGCTTCCAAGCAGCTCTTAAGGAAACTCAGTTTTCACACTCTAGGCTTAATGCCCTTTGAGTGCCTAGGACTGAAGTGAAGCTGGGTGAGCTACCCATGCAAATCAATGCTCCACATGTGGGTTACACATTCCACCAACTCCACAATCACAGACCACTTCAGCGCCAAAGCCGTTTTCAGATAGCCCTCAATACAAAGGCTCTAGGCGCAAATATTGGTGTGAGAGCTAATTCAATCAAGGCAACACTGCATGTTGGTGAAGCGCATATTGAAGAAGAATCAGCCGAGTGGTTCTTGTGGGAGAACAACTCCATTTGGGTCACTAACTTCACACACCATCAGGCTTCCATGCAGATCTCAAGGAAACTCAGTTTTCACACTCTAGGCTTAATGCCCTTAGAGTACATTATCTAAGAATGAACCTGGTAGAGCTTCCCACACAAACCAATGCTCCACATGCGGGTTTCACATGCCACCAACTCCACATTCACAGACACTTCCAGCGCCAAAGCCGTTTACAGATAGCCCTCAATACAAAAGCTCTAGGACCAAATATTGGTGTGAGAGCTAATTCAATCAAGGAAACACTGCATGTTGGTGAAGTGCATATTGAAGAAGAATCAGCCGAGTGGTTCTTGTGGGAGAACAACTCCATTTGGCTCACTAACTTCACACACCATCAGGCTTCCAAGCACCTCTCAAGAAAACTCAGTTTTCACACTCTAGGCTTAGTGCCCTTTGAGTGCATTATCTAGGAATGAACCAGGTAGAGCATCCCACACTAACCAATGCTCTTCATGCGGGTTTCACATGCCACCAACTCCACATTCACAGACAACTTCCGCGCCAAAGCCGTTTTCAGATAGCCCTCAATGCAAAGGCTCTAGGCGCAACTATTGGTGTGAGAGCTAATTCAATCAAGGAAACACTGCAGGTTGGTGAAGCACATATGGAAGAAAAATCAGCCAAGTGGATCTTGAGGGAGAACAACTCCATTTGGCTCACTAACTTCACACACCATCAGGCTTACAAACAGCTCTCAAGGAAACTCAGTTTTCACACTCTAGGCTTAATGCCCTTTGGGTGCCTAGGACTGAAATGAAGCTTGGTGAGCTTCCCACACAAACCAATGCTCCACATGCGGGTTTCACATGCCACCAACTCCACATTCACAGAAAACCTCACCTCAAAAGCCATTTTCAGATAGCCCTCAATACAGTGGCTCTAGGCGCAAATATTGGTGTGAGAGCTAATTCAATCAAGGCAACACTGCATGTTGGTGAAGCGCATATTGAAGAAGAATCAGCCGAGTGGTTCTTGTGGGAGAACAACTCCATTTGGCTCACTAACTTCACACACCATCAGGCTTCCAAGCTGCTCTTATGGAAACTCAGTTTTCACACTCTAGGCTTAATGCCCTTTGAGTGCATTATGTAGGAATGATCCTGGTAGAGCATCCCACACAACCAATGCTCCACATGCGGTATTAACATGCCACCAACTCCACATTCACAGACAACTTCCTAGCCAATGCCGTTTTCAGATAGCCCTAAATGCAAAGGCTCTAGGCGCAAATATTGGTGTGAGAGCTAATTCAATCAAGGAAACACTGCATGTTGGTGAAGCGCATATTGAAGAAGAATCAGCCGAGTGGTTCATGTGGGAGAACAACTCCATTTGGCTCACTAACTTCACACACCATCAGGCTTCCAAGCAGCTCTCAAGGAAACTCCGTTTTCACACTCTAGGCCTAATCCCCTTTGAGTGCCTAGGACTGAAATGAAGCTTGGTGAGCTTCCAACACAAACCAATGCTGCACATGCGGGTTTCACATGCCACCAACACCACATTCACAGACAACTTCCTAGCCAAAGCCGTTTTCAGATAGCCCTCAATACAAAAGCTCTAGGAGCAAATATTGGTGTGAGAGCTAATTCAATCAAGGAAACACTGCATGTTGGTGAAGCTCATATGGAAGAAGAATCAGCCAAGTGGATCTTGAGGGAGAACAACTCCATTTGGCTCACTAACTTCACACACCATCAGGCTTCCATGCAGCTCTCAAGGAAACTCAGTTTTCACACTCTAGGCTTAATGCCCTTTGAGTGCCTAGGACTGAAATGAAGCTTGGTGAGCTTTCCACACAAACCAATGCTCCACATGCGATTTTCACATGCCACCAACTACACTCACAGAAAACTTCACCTCAAAAGCCATTTTCAGATAGCCCTCAATACAGTGGTTCTAGGCGCAAATATTGGTGTGAGAGCTAATTCAATCAAGGAAACACTGCATGTTGGTGAAGCGCATATTGAAGAAGAATCAGCCGAGTGGTTCTTGTGGGAGAACAACTCCATTTCGCTCACTAACTTCACACACCATCAGGCTTCCAAGCTGCTCTTATGGAAACTCAGTTTTCACACTCTAGGCTTAATGCCCTTTGAGTGCATTATCTAGGAATGAACCTGGTAGAGCATCCCACACAACCAATGCTCCACATGCGGTATTAACATGCCACCAACTCCACATTCACAGACAACTTCCTAGCCAAAGCCGTTTTCAGATAGCCCTAAATGCAAAGGCTCTAGGCGCAAATATTGGTGTGAGAGCTAATTCAATCAAGGAAACACTGCATGTTGGTGAAGCGCATATTAAGAAGAATCAGTCGAGTGGTTCTTGTGGGAGAACAACTCCATTTGGCTCACTAACTTCACACACCATCAGGCTTCCAAGCAGCTCTTAAGGAAACTCAGTTTTCACACTCTAGGCTTAATGCCCGTTGAGTGAATTATCTAGGATTGAACCTGGTAGAGCATCCCACACAAACCAATGCTCCACATGCGGGTTTCACATGCCCCCAACTCCACATTCACAGACAACTTCAGCGCCAAAGCCGTTTTCAGATAGCCCTCAATGCAAAGGCTCTAGGCGCAAATATTGGTGTGAGAGCTAATTCAATCAAGGAAACACTGCATGTTGGTGAAGCGCATATTGAAGAAGAATCAGCCGAGTGGTTCTTGGGGGAGAACAACTCCATTTGGCTCACTAACTTCACACACCATCAGGCTTCCAAGCAGCTCTTAAGGAAACTCAGTTTTCACACTCTAGGCTTAGTGCCCTTTGAGTGCCTAGGACTGAAATGAAGCTTGATGAGCTTCCCACACAAACCAATGCTCCACATGCGGGTTTCACATGCCTCCAACTCCACATTCACAGACAATTTCAGCGCCAAAGCCGTTTTCAGATAGTCCTCAATACAAAAGCTCTAGGCGCAAATATTGGTGTGAGAGCTAATTCAATCAAGGAAACACTGCATGTTGGTGAAGCGCATATTGAAGAAGAATCAGCCGAGTGGTTCTTGTGGGAGAACAACTCCATTTGGCTCACTAACTTCACACACCATCAGGCTTCCAAGCATCTCTCAAGGAAACTCAGTTTTCACACTCTAGGCTTAATGCCCTTTGAGTGCATTATGTAGAAATGATCCTGGTAGAGCTTCCCACACAAACCAATGCTCTACATGCAGGTTTCACATGCCACCAACTCCACATTCACAGACAACTTCAGCGCCAAAGCCGTTTTCAGATAGCCCTCAATACAAAAGCTCTAGGCGCAAATATTGGTGTGAGAGCTAATTCAATCAAGGAAACACTGCATGTTGGTGAAGCGCATATTGAAGAAGAATCAGCCGAGTGGTTCTTGTGGGAGAACAACTCCATTTGGCTCACTAACTTCACACACCATCAGGCTTCCAAGCAGCTCTCAAGGAAACTCAGTTTTCACACTCTAGGCTTAATGCCCTTTGAGTTCCTAGGACTGAAATGAAGCTTGATGAGCTTCCCACACAAACCAATGCTCCACATGCGGGTTTCACATGCCACCAACACCACATTCACAATTTCAGCGCCAAACCATTTTCAGATAGCCCTCAATACAAAGGCTCTAGGCACAAATATTGCTGTGAGAGCTAATTCAATCAAGGAAACACTGCATGTTGTTGAAGCGCATATTGAAGAAGAATCAGCCGAGTGGTCCTTGTGGGAGAACAACTCCATTTGGCTCACTAACTTCACACACCATCAGGCTTCCAAGCAGCTCTCAAGGAAACTCAGTTTTCACACTCTAGGCTTAATGCCCTTTGAGTGCCTAGGACTGAAATGAAGCTTGGTGAGCTCCGCGCACAAACCAATGCTCCACATGCGTGTTTCACATGCCACCAACTCCACATTCACAGACACCTTCAGCGCCAAAGCCGTTTTCAGATAGCCCTCAATGCAAAGGCTCTAGGCGCAAATATTGGTGTGAGAGCTAATTCAATCAAGGAAACACTGCATGTTGGTGAATCGCGTATTGAAGAAGAATCAGCCGAGTGGTTCTTGTGGAAGAACAACTCCATTTGGCTCACTAACTTCACACACCATCAGGATTCCAAGCAGCTCTCAAGGAAACTCAGTTTTCACACTCTAGGCTTAATGCCCGTTGAGTACATTATCTAGGAAAGAACCTGGTAGAGCATCCCACACTAAACAATGCTCTACATGCGGGTTTCACATGCCACCAACTCCACATTCACAGACAATTCCAGCGCCAAAGCCGTTTTCAGATAGCCCTCAATGCAAAGGCTCTAGGCGCAACTATTGGTGTGAGAGCTAATTCAATCAAGGAAACAATGCATGTTGGTGAAGCTCATATGGAAGAAGAATCAGCCAAGTGGGTCTTGAGGGAGAACAACTCCATTTGGCTCACTAACTTCACACACCATCAGGCTTCAAAACAGCTCTCAAGAAAACTCAGTTTTCACACTCTAGGCTTAATGCCCTTTGAGTGCCAAGGACTGAAATGAAGCTTGGTGAGCTTCCCACACAAACCAATGCTCCACACGCGGGTTTCACATGCCACCAACTCCACATTCACAGACAACTTCAGCGCCAAAGCTGTTTTCACATAGCCCTCAATGCAAAGGCTCTAGGCGCAAATATTGGTGTGAGAGCTTATTCAATCAAGGAAGCACTGCATGTTGGTGAAGCGCATATTGAAGAAGAATCAGCCGAGTGGATCTTGTGGGAGAACAACTCCATTTGGCTCACTAACTTCACACACCATCAGGCTTCCAAGCAGCTCTCAAGGAAACTCAGTTTTCACACTCTAGGCTTAATGCCCTTTGAGTGCATTATCTAGGAATGAACCTGGTAGAGCATCCCACACAAACCAATGCTCCACATGCGGGTTTCACATGCCACCAACTCCACATTCACAGACAACTTCAGCGCCAAAGCCGTTTTCAGATAGCCCTCAATACAATGGCTCTAGGTGCAAATATTGGTGTGAGAGCTAATTCAATCAATGAAAAACTGCATGTTGGTGAAGCGCATATTGAAGAAGAATCAGCCGAGTGGTTCTTGTGGGAGAACAACTCCATTTGGCTCACTAACTTCACACACCATCAGGCTTCCAAGCAGCTCTCAAGGAAACTCAGTTTTCACACTCTAGGCTTAGTGACTTTGAGTGCATTATCTAGGAATGAACCTGGTAGAGCTTCCCACACAAACCAATGCTCCACATGCGGGTTTCACATGCCACCAACTCCACATTCACAGACAACTTCCTAGCCAAAGCCGTTTTCAGATAGCCCTCAATGCAAAGGCTCTAGGCGCAAATATTGGTATGAGAGCTAATTCAATCAAGGAAACACTGCATGTTGGTGAAGCGCATATTGAAGAAGAATCAGCCGAGTGGTTCTTGTGGGAGAACAACTCCATTTGGCTCACTAACTTCACACACCATCAGGCTTCCAAGCAGCTCTCAAGGAAACTCAGTTTTCACACTCTAGGCTTAGTGCACTTTGAGTGCATTATCTAGGAATGAACCTGGTAGAGCTTCCCACACAAACCAATGCTCTACATGCGGGTTTCACATGCCACCAACTCCACATTCACAGACAACTTCAGCGCCAAAACCATTTTCAGATAGCCCTCAATGCAAAGACTCTAGGCGCAAATATAGGTGTGAGAGCTAATTCAATCAAGGAAACACTGCATGTTGGTGAAGCGCATATTGAAGAAGAATCAGCCGAGTGGTTCTTGTGAGAGAACAACTCCATTTGGCTCACTAACTTCACACACCATCAGGATTCCAAGCAGCTCTCAAGGAAACTCAGTTTTCACACTCTAGGCTTAGTGCCCTTTGAGTGCATTATCTAGGAATGAACCAGGTAGAGCATCCCACACTAACCAATGCTCTTCATGCGGGTTTCACATGCCACCAACTCCACATTCACAGACAACTTCCGCGCCAAAGCCGTTTTCAGATAGCCCTCAATGCAAAGGCTCTAGGCGCAACTATTGGTGTGAGAGCTAATTCAATCAAGGAAACACTGCAGGTTGGTGAAGCACATATGGAAGAAAAATCAGCCAAGTGGATCTTGAGGGAGAACAACTCCATTTGGCTCACTAACTTCACACACCATCAGGCTTACAAACAGCTCTCAAGGAAACTCAGTTTTCACACTCTAGGCTTAATGCCCTTTGGGTGCCTAGGACTGAAATGAAGCTTGGTGAGCTTCCCACACAAACCAATGCTCCACATGCGGGTTTCACATGCCACCAACTCCACATTCACAGAAAACCTCACCTCAAAAGCCATTTTCAGATAGCCCTCAATACAGTGGCTCTAGGCGCAAATATTGGTGTGAGAGCTAATTCAATCAAGGCAACACTGCATGTTGGTGAAGCGCATATTGAAGAAGAATCAGCCGAGTGGTTCTTGTGGGAGAACAACTCCATTGGGCTCACTAACTTCACACACCATCAGGCTTCCAAGCTGCTCTTATGGAAACTCAGTTTTCACACTCTAGCCTTAATGCCCTTTGAGTGCATTATGTAGGAATGATCCTGGTAGAGCATCCCACACAACCAATGCTCCACATGCGGTATTAACATGCCACCAACTCCACATTCACAGACAACTTCCTAGCCAATGCCGTTTTCAGATAGCCCTAAATGCAAAGGCTCTAGGCGCAAATATTGGTGTGAGAGCTAATTCAATCAAGGAAACACTGCATGTTGGTGAAGCGCATATTGAAGAAGAATCAGCCGAGTGGTTCATGTGGGAGAACAACTCCATTTGGCTCACTAACTTCACACACCATCAGGCTTCCAAGCAGCTCTCAAGGAAACTCCGTTTTCACACTCTAGGCCTAATCCCCTTTGAGTGCCTAGGACTGAAATGAAGCTTGGTGAGCTTCCAACACAAACCAATGCTGCACATGCGGGTTTCACATGCCACCAACACCACATTCACAGACAACTTCCTAGCCAAAGCCGTTTTCAGATAGCCCTCAATACAAAAGCTCTAGGAGCAAATATTGGTGTGAGAGCTAATTCAATCAAGGAAACACTGCATGTTGGTGAAGCTCATATGGAAGAAGAATCAGCCAAGTGGATCTTGAGGGAGAACAACTCCATTTGGCTCACTAACTTCACACACCATCAGGCTTCCATGCAGCTCTCAAGGAAACTCAGTTTTCACACTCTAGGCTTAATGCCCTTTGAGTGCCTAGGACTGAAATGAAGCTTGGTGAGCTTTCCACACAAACCAATGCTCCACATGCGGGTTTCACATGCCACCAACTACACTCACAGAAAACTTCACCTCAAAAGCCATTTTCAGATAGCCCTCAATACAGTGGTTCTAGGCGCAAATATTGGTGTGAGAGCTAATTCAATCAAGGAAACACTGCATGTTGGTGAAGCGCATATTGAAGAAGAATCAGCCGAGTGGTTCTTGTGGGAGAACAACTCCATTTCGCTCACTAACTTCACACACCATCAGGCTTCCAAGCTGCTCTTATGGAAACTCAGTTTTCACACTCTAGGCTTAATGCCCTTTGAGTGCATTATCTAGGAATGAACCTGGTAGAGCATCCCACACAACCAATGCTCCACATGCGGTATTAACATGCCACCAACTCCACATTCACAGACAACTTCCTAGCCAAAGCCGTTTTCAGATAGCCCTAAATGCAAAGGCTCTAGGCGCAAATATTGGTGTGAGAGCTAATTCAATCAAGGAAACACTGCATGTTGGTGAAGCGCATATTAAGAAGAATCAGTCGAGTGGTTCTTGTGGGAGAACAACTCCATTTGGCTCACTAACTTCACACACCATCAGGCTTCCAAGCAGCTCTTAAGGAAACTCAGTTTTCACACTCTAGGCTTAATGCCCGTTGAGTGAATTATCTAGGATTGAACCTGGTAGAGCATCCCACACAAACCAATGCTCCACATGCGGGTTTCACATGCCCCCAACTCCACATTCACAGACAACTTCAGCGCCAAAGCCGTTTTCAGATAGCCCTCAATGCAAAGGCTCTAGGCGCAAATATTGGTGTGAGAGCTAATTCAATCAAGGAAACA
Source organism: Ochotona princeps (assembly GCF_030435755.1). NCBI lineage: Eukaryota > Metazoa > Chordata > Mammalia > Lagomorpha > Ochotonidae > Ochotona > Ochotona princeps. The sequence continues at coordinate 211,232 of NW_026698179.1, forward strand.
CTGCATGTTGGTGAAGCGCATATTGAAGAAGAATCAGCCGAGTGGTTCTTGGGGGAGAACAACTCCATTTGGCTCACTAACTTCACACACCATCAGGCTTCCAAGCAGCTCTTAAGGAAACTCAGTTTTCACACTCTAGGCTTAGTGCCCTTTGAGTGCCTAGGACTGAAATGAAGCTTGATGAGCTTCCCACACAAACCAATGCTCCACATGCGGGTTTCACATGCCTCCAACTCCACATTCACAGACAATTTCAGCGCCAAAGCCGTTTTCAGATAGCCCTCAATACAAAAGCTCTAGGCGCAAATATTGGTGTGAGAGCTAATTCAATCAAGGAAACACTGCATGTTGGTGAAGCGCATATTGAAGAAGAATCAGCCGAGTGGTTCTTGTGGGAGAACAACTCCATTTGGCTCACTAACTTCACACACCATCAGGCTTCCAAGCAGCTCTCAAGGAAACTCAGTTTTCACACTCTAGGCTTAATGCCCTTTGAGTGCATTATGTAGAAATGATCCTGGTAGAGCTTCCCACACAAACCAATGCTCTACATGCAGGTTTCACATGCCACCAACTCCACATTCACAGACAACTTCAGCGCCAAAGCCGTTTTCAGATAGCCCTCAATACAAAAGCTCTAGGCGCAAATATTGGTGTGAGAGCTAATTCAATCAAGGAAACACTGCATGTTGGTGAAGCGCATATTGAAGAAGAATCAGCCGAGTGGTTCTTGTGGGAGAACAACTCCATTTGGCTCACTAACTTCACACACCATCAGGCTTCCAAGCAGCTCTCAAGGAAACTCAGTTTTCACACTCTAGGCTTAATGCCCTTTGAGTTCCTAGGACTGAAATGAAGCTTGATTAGCTTCCCACACAAACCAATGCTCCACATGCGGGTTTCACATGCCACCAACTCCACATTCACAATTTCAGCGCCAAACCATTTTCAGATAGCCCTCAATACAAAGGCTCTAGGCACAAATATTGCTGTGAGAGCTAATTCAATCAAGGAAACACTGCATGTTGTTGAAGCGCATATTGAAGAAGAATCAGCCGAGTGGTCCTTGTGGGAGAACAACTCCATTTGGCTCACTAACTTCACACACCATCAGGCTTCCAAGCAGCTCTCAAGGAAACTCAGTTTTCACACTCTAGGCTTAATGCCCTTTGAGTGCCTAGGACTGAAATGAAGCTTGGTGAGCTCCGCACACAAACCAATGCTCCACATGCGTGTTTCACATGCCACCAACTCCACATTCACAGACACCTTCAGCGCCAAAGCCGTTTTCAGATAGCCCTCAATGCAAAGGCTCTAGGCGCAAATATTGGTGTGAGAGCTAATTCAATCAAGGAAACACTGCATGTTGGTGAATCGCGTATTGAAGAAGAATCAGCCGAGTGGTTCTTGTGGAAGAACAACTCCATTTGGCTCACTAACTTCACACACCATCAGGATTCCAAGCAGCTCTCAAGGAAACTCAGTTTTCACACTCTAGGCTTAATGCCCGTTGAGTACATTATCTAAGAATGAACCTGGTAGAGCATCCCACAAAACAATGCTCCACATGCCTGTTTCACATGCCACCAACTCCACATTCACAGACAACTTCAGCGCCAAAACCATTTTCAGATAGCCCTAAATGCAAAGGCTCTAGGCGCAAATATTGGTGTGAGAGCTAATTCAATCAAGGAAACACTGCATGTTGGTGAAGCGCATATTGAAGAAGAATCAGCCGAGTGGTTCTTGTGGGAGAACAACTCCATTTGGCTCACTAACTTCACACACCATCAGGATTCCAAGCAGCTCTCAAGGAAACTCAGTTTTCACACTCTAGGCTTAGTGCCCTTTGAGTGCATTATCTAGGAAAGAACCTGGTAGAGCATCCCACACTAAACAATGCTCTACATGCGGGTTTCACATGCCACCAACTCCACATTCACAGACAATTCCAGCGCCAAAGCCGTTTTCAGATAGCCCTCAATGCAAAGGCTCTAGGCGCAACTATTGGTGTGAGAGCTAATTCAATCAATGAAACACTGCATGTTGGTGAAGCTCATATGGAAGAAGAATCAGCCGAGTGGGTCTTGAGGGAGAACAACTCCATTTGGCTCACTAACTTCACACACCATCAGGCTTCCAAACAGCTCTCAAGGAAACTCAGTTTTCACACTCTAGGCTTAATGCCCTTTGAGTGCCTAGGACTGAAATGAAGCTTGGTGAGATTCCCACACAAACCAATGCTCCACATGCGGGTTTCACATGCCACCAACTCCACATTCACAGACAACTTCAGCGCCAAAGCTGTTTTCAGATAGCCCTCAATGCAAAGGCTCTAGGCGCAAATATTGGTGTGAGAGCTAATTCAATCAAGGAAACACTGCATGTTGGTGAAGCGCATATTGAAGAATCAGCCGAGTGGTTCTTGTGGGAGAACAACTCCATTTGGCTCACTAACTTCACACACCATCAGGCTTCCAAACAGCTCTCAAGGAAACTCAGTTTTCACACTCTAGGCTTAATGCCCTTTGAGTGCATTATCTAGGAATGAACCTGGTAGAGCATCCCACACAAACCAATGCTCCACATGCGGGTTTCACATGCCACCAACTCCACATTCACAGACAACTTCAGCGCCAAAGCCGTTTTCAGATAGCCCTCAATACAATGGCTCTAGGTGCAAATATTGGTGTGAGAGCTAATTCAATCAAGGAAACACTGCATGTTGGTGAAGCGCATATTGAAGAAGAATCAGCCGAGTGGTTCTTGTGGGAGAACAACTCCATTTGGCTCACTAACTTCACACACCATCAGGCTTCCAAGCAGCTCTCAAGGAAACTCAGTTTTCACGCACTAGGCTTAATGCCCTTTGAGTTCCTAGGACTGAAATGAAGCTTGATGAGCTTCCCACACAAACCGATGCTCCACATGCGGGTTTCACATGCCACCAACTCCACATTCACAATTTCAGCGTCAAAGCCGTTTTCAGATAGCCCTCAATACAAAGGCTCTAGGCACAAATATTGCTGTGAGAGCTAATTCAATCAAGGAAACACTGCATGTTGTTGAAGCGCATATTGAAGAAGAATCAGCCGAGTGGTTCTTGCAGGAGAACAACTCCATTTGGCTCACTAACTTCACACATCATCAGGCTTCCAAGCAGCTCTCAAGGAAACTCAGTTTTCACACTCTAAGATTAATGCCCTTTGAGTGCCTAGGACTGAAATGAATCTTGGTGAGCTCCGCACACAAACCAATGCTCCACATGCGTGTTTCACATGCCACCAACTCCACATTCACAGACAACTTCAGCGCCAAAGCCGTTTTCAGATAGCCCTCAATACAAAGGCTCTAGGCGCAAATATTGGTGTGAGAGCTAATTCAATCAAGGAAACACTGCATGTTGGTGAATCGCGTATTGAAGAAGAATTAGCCGAGTGTTTCTTGTGGGAGAACAACTCCATTTGGCTCACTAACTTCACACACCATCAGGCTTCCAAGCAGCTCTCAAGGAAACTCAGTTTTCGAACTCTAGGCTTAATGCCCGTTGAGTACATTATCTAAGAATGAACCTGGTAGAGCATCCCACACTAACCAATGCTCTACAGGCGGGTTTCACATGCCACCAACTCCACATTCACAGACAACTTGCTAGCCAAAGCCGTTTTCAGATAGCCATCAATACAATGGCTCTAGGCGCAAATACTGGTGTGAGAGCTAATTCAATCAAGGAAACACTGCATGTTGGTGAAGCTCATATGGAAGAAGAATCAGCCGAGTGGTTCTTGTGGGAGAACAACTCCATTGGGCTCACTAACTTCACACACCATCAGGCTTCCATGCAGCTCTCAAGGAAACTCAGTTTTCACACTCTAGGCTTAATGCCCTTTGAGTGCATTATCTAGGAATGAACCTGGTAGAGCATCCCACACAAACCAATGCTCCACATGCGGGTTTCACATGCCACCAACTCCACATTCACAGACAACTTCAGCGCCAAAGCCGTTTTCAGACAGCCCTCAATACAATGGCTCTAGGTGCAAATATTGGTGTGAGAGCTAATTCAATCAAGGAAACACTGCATGTTGGTGAAGCGCATATTGAAGAAGAATCAGCCGAGTGGTTCTTGTGGGAGAACAACTCCATTTGGCTCATTAACTTCACACACCATCAGGCTTCCATGCAGCTCTCAAGGAAACTCAGTTTTCACACTCTAGGCTTAGTGCCCTTTGAGTGCATTATCTAGGAATGAACCTGGTAGAGCTTCCACACAAACCAATGCTCTACATGCGTGTTTCACATGCCACCAACTCCACATTCACAGACAACTTCCTAGCAAAGCCGTTTTCAGATAGCCCTCAATGCAAAGGCTCTAGGCGCAAATATTGGTATGAGAGCTAATTCAATCAAGGAAACACTGCATGTTGGTGAAGCGCATATTGAAGAAGAATCAGCCGAGTGGTTCTTGTGGGAGAACAACTCCATTTGGCTCACTAACTTCACACACACCATCAGGCTTCAAGCAGCTCTCAAGGAAACTCAGTTTTCACACTCTAGGCTTAATGCCCTTTGAGTGCCTAGGACTGAAATGAAGCTTGATGAGCTTCCCACACAAACCAATGCTCCACATGCGGGTTTCACATGCCACCAACTCCACATTCACAATTTCAGCGCCAAAGCCATTTTCAGATAGCCCTCAATACAAAGGCTCGAGGCACAAATATTGGTGTGAGAGCTAATTCAATCAAAGAAACACTGCATGTTGTGAAGCGCATATTGAAGAAGAATCAGCCGAGTGGTTCTTGTGGGAGAACAACTCCATTTGGCTCAGTAACTTCACACACCATCAGGCTTCCAAGCAGCTCTCAAGGAAACTCGTTTTCACACTCTAGGCTTAGTGCACTTTGAGTGCATTATCTAGGAATGAACCTGGTAGAGCCTTCCCACACAAACCAATGCTCTACATGCGGGTTTCACATGCCACCAACTCCACATTCACAGACAACTTCAGCGCCAAAGCCATTTCAGATAGCCCTCAATGCAAAGACTCTAGGCGCAAATATTGGTGTGAGAGCTAATTCAATCAAGGAAACACTGCATGTTGGTGAAGCTCATATGGAAGAAGAATCAGCAAGTGGGTCTTGAGGGAGAACAACTCCATTTGGCTCACTAACTTCACACGCCATCAGGCTTCCAAACAGCTCTCAAGGAAACTCAGTTTTCACACTCAAGGCTTAATGCCCTTTGAGTGCCTAGGACTGAAATGAAGCTTGGTGAGCTTCCCACACAAACCCAATGCTCCACATGCGGGTTTCACATGCCACCAACTCCACATTCACAGACAACTTCAGCGCCAAGCTGTTTTCAGATAGCCCTCAATGCAAAGGCTCTAGGCGCAAATATTGGTGTGAGAGCTAATTCAATCAAGGAAACACTGCATGTTGGTGAAGCGCATATTGAAGAATCAGCCGAGTGGTTCTTGTGGAGAACAACTCCATTTGGCTCACTAACTTCACACACCATCAGGCTTCCAAGCAGCTCTCAAGGAAACTCAGTTTTCACACTCTAGGCTTAATGCCCTTTGAGTGCATTATCTAGGAATGAACCTGGTAGAGCATCCCACACAAACCAATGCTCCACATGCGGGTTTCACATGCCCCCAACTCCACATTCACAGACAACTTCAGCGCCAAAGCCGTTTTCAGATAGCCCTCAATACAATGGCTCTAGGTGCAAATATTGGTGTGAGAGCTAATTCAATCAAGGAAACACTGCATGTTGGTGAAGCGCATATTGAAGAAGAATCAGCCGAGTGGTTCTTGTGGGAGAACAACTCCATTTGGCTCACTAACTTCACACACCATCAGGCTTCCATGCAGCTCTCAAGGAAACTCAGTTTTCACACTCTAGGCTTAGTGCCCTTTGAGTGCATTATCTAGGAATGAACCTGGTAGAGCTTCCCACAAACCAATGCTCTACATGCGTGTTTCACATGCCACCAACTCCACATTCACAGACAACTTCCTAGCCAAAGCCGTTTTCAGATAGCCCTCAATGCAAAAGCTCTAGGCGGCAAATATTGGTATGAGAGCTAATTCAATCAAGGAAACACTGCATGTTGGTGAAGCGCATATTGAAGAAGAATCAGCCGAGTGGTTCTTGTGGAGAACAACTCCATTTGGCTCACTAACTTCACACACCATCAGGCTTCCAAGCAGCTCTCAAGGAAACTCAGTTTTCACACTCTAGGCTTAATGCCCTTTGAGTTCTAGGACTGAAATGAAGCTTGATGAGCTTCCCACACAAACCAATGCTCCACATGCGGTATTAACATTCCACCAACTCCACATTCACAATTTCAGCGTCAAAGCGTTTTCAGATAGCCCTCAATACAAAGGCTCTAGGCACAAATATTGCTGTGAGAGCTAATTCAATCAAGAAACACTACATGTTGGTGAAGCGCATATTGAAGAATCAGCCGAGTGGTTCTTGTGGGAGAACAACTCCATTTGGCTCACTAAACTACTCACACACCATCAGGCTTCCAAGCAGCTCTCAAGAAAACTCAGTTTTCACACTCTAGGCTTAGTGCCCTTTGAGTGCATTATCTAGGAAAGAACCTGGTAGAGCATCCCACACTAACCAATGCTCTACATGCGGTTTCACATGCCACCAACTCCACATTCACAGACAATTCCAGCGCCAAAGCCGTTTTCAGATAGCCCTCAATGCAAAGGCTCTAGGCGCAACTATTGGTGTGAGAGCTAATTCAATCAAGGAAACACTGCATGTTGATGAAGCTCATATGGAAGAAGAATCAGCCGAGTGGGTCTTGAGGGAGAACAACTCCATTTGGCTCACTAACTTCACACACCATCAGGCTTCCAAACAGCTCTCAAGGAAACTCAGTTTTCACACTCTAGGCTTAATGCCCTTTGAGTGCCTAGGACTGAAATGAAGCTTGGTGAGCTTCCCACACAAACCAATGCTCCACATGCGGGTTTCACATGCCACCAACTCCACATTCACAGACAACTTCAGCGCCAAAGCTGTTTCAGATAGCCCTCAATGCAAAGGCTCTAGGCGCAAATATTGGTGTGAGAGTTAATTCAATCAAGGAAACACTGCATGTTGTTGAAGCGCATATTGAAGAAGAATCAGCCGAGTGGTTCTTGTGGGAGAACAACTCCATTTGGCTCACTAACTTCAAACACCATCAGGCTTCCAAGCAGCTCTCAAGGAAACTCAGTTTTCACACTCTAGGCTTAATGACCTTTGAGTGCATCATGTAGCAATGAATCTGGTAGAGCATCCCACACAAACCAATGCTCCACATGCGGGTTTCACATGCCACCAACTCCACATTCACAGACAATTTCAGCGCCAAAGCCGTTTTCAGATAGCCCTCAATACAAAGGCTCTAGGCGCAAATATTGGTGTGAGAGCTAATTCAATCAAGGAAACACTGCATGTTGGTGAAGCGCATATTGAAGAAGAATCAGCGAGTGGTTCTTGTGGGAGAACAACTCCATTGGGCTCACTAACTTCACACACCATCAGTCTTCCAAGCAGCTCTCAATGAAACTCAGTTTTCACACTCTAGGCTTAATGCCCTTTGAGTTCCTAGGACTGAAATGAAGCTTGATGAGCTTCCCACACAAACCACTGCTCCACATGCGGGTTTCACATGCCACCAACTCCACATTCACAATTTCAGCGTCAAAGCCGTTTTCAGATAGCCCTCAATACAAAGGCTCTAGGCACAAATATTGCTGTGAGAGCTAATTCAATCAAGGAAACACTGCATGTTGTTGAAGCGCATATTGAAGAAGAATCAGCCGAGTGGTTCTTGCAGGAGAACAACTCCATTTGCTCACTAACTTCACACACCATCAGGCTTTCAAGCAGCTCTCAAGGAAACTCAGTTTTCACACTCTAGGCTTAGTGCACTTTGAGTGCATTATCTAGGAATGAACCTGGTAGAGCTTCCCACACAAACCAATGCTCTACATGCGGGTTTCACATGCCACCAACTCCACATTCACAGACAACTTGCTAGCCAAAGCCGTTTTCAGATAGCCATCAATACAATGGCTCTAGGCGCAAATATTGGTGTGAGAGCTATTTCAATCAAGGAAACACTGCATGTTGGTGAAGCTCATATGGAAGAAGAATCAGCCAAGTGGGTCTTGAGGGAGAACAACTCCATTTGGCTCACTAATTTCACACACCATCAGGCTTCCAAACAGCTCTCAAGGAAACTCAGTTTTCACACTCTAGGCTTAATGCCCTTTGAGTGCCTAGGACTGAAATGAAGCTTGGTGAGCTTCCACACAAACCAATGCTCCACATGCGGGTTTCACATGCCACCAACTCCACATTCACAGACAACTTCAGCGCCAAGCTGTTTTCAGATAGCCCTCATGCAAAGGCTCTAGGCGCAAATATTGGTGTGAGAGCTAATTCAATCAAGGAAACACTGCATGTTGGTGAAGCGCATATTGAAGAAGAATCAGCCGAGTGGTTCTTGTGGGAGAACAACTCCATTTGGCTCACTAACTTCACACACCATCAGGCTTCCAAGCAGCTCTCAAGGAAACTCAGTTTTCACACTCTAGGCTTAATGCCTTCTGAGTGCATTATCTAGGAATGAACCTGGTAGAGCATCCCACACAAACCAATGCTCCACATGCGGGTTTCACATGCCACCAACTCCACATTCACAATTTCAGCGCAAAGCCATTTTCAGATAGCCCTCAATACAAAGCTCGAGGCACAAATATTGCTGTGAGAGCTAATTCAATCAAAGAAACCACTGCATGTTGTTGAAGCGCATATTGAAGAAGAATCAGCCGAGTGGTTCTTGTGGGAGAACAACTCCATTGGCTCACTAACTTCACACACCATCAGGCTTCCAAGCAGCTCTCAAGGAAACTCAGTTTCACACTCTAGGCTTAATGCCCTTTGAGTTCCTAGGACTGAAATGAGGCTTGATGAGCTTCCCACACAAACCAATGCTCCACATGCGGTATTAACATTCCACCAACTCCACATTCACAATTTCAGCGTCAAAGCCGTTTTCAGATAGCCCTCAATACAAAGGCTCTAGGCACAAATATTGCTGTGAGAGCTAATTCAATCAAGGAAACACTACATGTTGGTGAAGCGCATATTGAAGAATCAGCCGAGTGGTTCTTGTGGAGAACAACTCCATTTGGCTCACTAACTTCACACACCATCAGGATTCCAAGCAGCTCTCAAGAAAACTCAGTTTTCACACTCTAGGCTTAGTGCCCTTTGAGTGCATTATCTAGGAAAGAACCTGGTAGAGCATCCCACACTAACCAATGCTCTACATGCGGGTTTCACATGCCACCAACTCCACATTCACAGACAATTCCAGCGCCAAGCCGTTTTCAGATAGCCCTCAATGCAAAGGCTCTAGGCGCAACTATTGGTGTGAGAGCTAATTCAATCAAGGAAACACTGCATGTTGATGAAGCTCATATGGAAGAAGAATCAGCCGAGTGGGTCTTGAGGGAGAACAACTCCATTTGGCTCACTAACTTCACACACCATCAGGCTTCCAAACAGCTCTCAAGGAAACTCAGTTTTCACACTCTAGGCTTAATGCCCTTTGAGTGCCTAGGACTGAAATGAAGCTTGGTGAGCTTCCCACACAAACCAATGCTCCACATGCGGGTTTCACATGCCACCAACTCCACATTCACAGACAACTTCAGCGCCAAGCTGTTTTCAGATAGCCCTCAATGCAAAGGCTCTAGGCGCAAATATTGTGTGAGAGTTAATTCAATCAAGGAAACACTGCATGTTGTTGAAGCGCATATTGAAGAAGAATCAGCCGAGTGGTTCTTGTGGGAGAACAACTCCATTTGGCTCACTAACTTCAAACACCATCAGGCTTCCAAGCAGCTCTCAAGGAAACTCAGTTTTCACACTCTAGGCTTAATGACCTTTGAGTGCATCATGTAGCAATGAATCTGGTAGAGCATCCCACACAAACCAATGCTCCACATGCGGGTTTCACATGCCACCAACTCCACATTCACAGACAATTTCAGCGCCAAAGCCGTTTTCAGATAGCCCTCAATACAAAGGCTCTAGGCGCAAATATTGGTGTGAGAGCTAATTCAATCAAGGAAACACTGCATGTTGGTGAAGCGCATATTGAAGAAGAATCAGCCGAGTGGTTCTTGTGGGAGACAACTCCATGGGCTCACTAACTTCACACACCATCAGTCTTCCAAGCAGCTCTCAATGAAACTCAGTTTTCACACTCTAGGCTTAATGTCCGCTGAGTGCATTATCTCGGAATGAACCTAGTTGAGCTTCCCACACAAACCAATGCGCTACATGCGTGTTTCACATGCCACCAACTCCACATTCACAGACAACTTCCTAGCCAAAGCCGTTTTCAGATAGCCCTCAATGCAAAGGCTCTAGGCGCAAATATTGGTATGAGAGCTAATTCAATCAAGGAAACACTGCATGTTGGGTGAAGCGCATATTGAAGAAGAATCAGCCGAGTGGTTCTTGTGGGAGAACAACTCCATTTGGCTCACTAACTTCACACACCATCAGGGCTTCCAAGCAGCTCTCAAGGAAACTCAGTTTTCACACTCTAGGCTTAATGCCCTTTGAGTTCCTAGGACTGAAATGAAGCTTGATGAGCTTCCCACACAAACCACTGCTCCCACATGCGGGTTTCACATGCCACCACTCCACATTCACAATTTCAGCGTCAAAGCCGTTTTCAGATAGCCCTCAATACAAAGGCTCTAGGCACAAATATTGCTGTGAGAGCTAATTCAATCAAGGAAACACTGCATGTTGTTGAAGCGCATATTGAAGAAGAATCAGCCGAGTGGTTCTTGCAGGAGAACAACTCCATTTGGCTCACTAACTTCACACACCATCAGGCTTCCAAGCAGCTCTCAAGGAAACTCAGTTTTCACACTCTAGGCTTAGTGCACTTTGAGTGCATTATCTAGGAATGAACCTGGTAGAGCTTCCCACACAAACCAATGCTCTACATGCGGGTTTCACATGCCACCAACTCCACATTCACAGACAACTTGCTAGCCAAAGCCGTTTTCAGATAGCCATCAATACAATGGCTCTAGGCGCAAATATTGGTGTGAGAGCTATTTCAATCAAGGAAACACTGCATGTTGGTGAAGCTCATATGGAAGAAGAATCAGCCAAGTGGGTCTTGAGGGAGAACAACTCCATTTGGCTCACTAATTTCACACACCATCAGGCTTCCAAACAGCTCTCAAGGAAACTCAGTTTTCACACTCTAGGCTTAATGCCCTTTGAGTGCCTAGGACTGAAATGAAGCTTGGTGAGCTTCCCACACAAACCAATGCTCCACATGCGGGTTTCACATGCCACCAACTCCACATTCACAGACAACTTCAGCGCCAAAGCTGTTTTCAGATAGCCCTCAATGCAAAGGCTCTAGGCGCAAATATTGGTGTGAGAGCTAATTCAATCAAGGAAACACTGCATGTTGGTGAAGCGCATATTGAAGAAGAATCAGCCGAGTGGTTCTTGTGGGAGAACAACTCCATTTGGCTCACTAACTTCACACACCATCAGGCTTCCAAGCAGCTCTCAAGGAAACTCAGTTTTCACACTCTAGGCTTAATGCCCTTTGAGTGCATTATCTAGGAATGAACCTGGTAGAGCATCCCACACAAACCAATGCTCCACATGCGGGTTTCACATGCCACCAACTCCACATTCACAATTTCAGCGCCAAAGCCATTTTCAGATAGCCCTCAATACAAAGGCTCGAGGCACAAATATTGCTGTGAGAGCTAATTCAATCAAAGAAACACTGCATGTTGTTGAAGCGCATATTGAAGAAGAATCAGCCGAGTGGTTCTTGTGGGAGAACAACTCCATTTGGCTCACTAACTTCACACACCATCAGGATTCCAAGCAGCTCTCAAGGAAACTCAGTTTTCACACTCTAGGCTTAGTGCACTTTGAGTGCATTATCTAGGAATGAACCTGGTAGAGCTTCCCACACAAACCAATGCTCTACATGCGGGTTTCACATGCCACCAACTCCACATTCACAGACAACTTCAGCGAAAAAGCCATTTTCAGATAGCCCTCAATGCAAAGACTCTAGGCGCAAATATTGGTGTGAGAGCTAATTCAATCAAGGAAACACTGCATGTTGGTGAAGCGCATATTGAAGAAGAATCAGCCGAGTGGTTCTTGTGGGAGAACAACTCCATTTGGCTCACTAACTTCACACACCATCAGGCTTCCAAGCAGCTCTCAAGGAAACTCAGTTTTCACACTCTAGGCTTAATGCCCTTTGAGTTCCTAGGACTGAAATGAAGCTTGATGAGCTTCCCACACAAACCAATGCTCCACATGCGGTATTAACATGCCACCAACTCCACATTCACAATTTCAGCGTCAAAGCCGTTTTCAGATAGCCCTCAATACAAAGGCTCTAGGCACAAATATTGCTGTGAGAGCTAATTCAATCAAGGAAACACTGCATGTTGGTGAAGCGCATATTGAAGAAGAATCAGCCGAGTGGTTCATGTGGGAGAACAACTCCATTTGGCTCACTAACTTCACACACCATCAGGCTTCCAAGCAGCTCTCAAGGAAACTCAGTTTTCACACTCTAGGCCTAATCCCCTTTGAGTGCCTAGGACTGAAATGAAGCTTGGTGAGCTTCCAACACAAACCAATGCTGCACATGCGGGTTTCACATGCCACCAACACCACATTCACAGACAACTTCCTAGCCAAAGCCGTTTTCAGATAGCCCTCAATACAAAAGCTCTAGGAGCAAATATTGGTGTGAGAGCTAATTCAATCAAGGAAACACAGCATGTTGGTGAAGCTCATATGGAAGAAGAATCAGCCAAGTGGATCTTGAGGGAGAACAACTCCATTTGGCTCACTAACTTCACACACCATCAGGCTTCCAAAGAGCTCTCAAGGAAACTCAGTTTTCACACTCTTGGCTTAATTCCCTTTGAGTGCCTAGGACTGAAATGAAGCTTGGTGAGCTTTCCACACAAACCAATGCTCCACATGCGGGTTTCACATGCCACCAACTCCACATTCACAGAAAACTTCACCTCAAAAGCCATTTTCAGATAGCCCTCAATACAGTGGTTCTAGGCGCAAATATTGGTGTGAGAGCTAATTCAATCAAGGAAACACTGCATGTTGGTGAAGCGCATATTGAAGAACAATCAGCCGAGTGGTTCTTGTGGGAGAACAACTCCATTTCGCTCACTAACTTCACACACCATCAGGCTTCCAAGCTGCTCTTATGGAAACTCAGTTTTCACAATCTAGGCTTAATGCCCTTTGAGTGCATTATCTAGGAATGAACCTGGTAGAGCATCCCACACAACCAATGCTCCACATGCGGTATTAACATGCCACCAACTCCACATTCACAGACAACTTCCTAGCCAAAGCCGTTTTCAGATAGCCCTAAATGCAAAGGCTCTAGGCGCAAATATTGGTGTGAGAGCTAATTCAATCAAGGAAACACTGCATGTTGGTGAAGCGCATATTAAGAAGAATCAGTCGAGTGGTTCATGTGGGAGAACAACTCCATTTGGCTCACTAACTTCACACACCATCAGGCTTCCAAGCAGCTCTTAAGGAAACTCAGTTTTCACACTCTAGGCTTAATGCCCGTTGAGTGAATTATCTAGGATTGAACCTGGTAGAGCTTCCCACACAAACCAATGCTCCACATGCGGGTTTCACATGCCACCAACTCCACATTCACAGACAACGTCAGCGCCAAAGCCGTTTTCAGATAGCCCTCAATGCAAAGGCTCTAGGCGCAAATATTGGTGTGAGAGCTAATTCAATCAAGGAAACACTGCATGTTGGTGAAGCGCATATTGAAGAAGAATCAGCCGAGTGGTTCTTGTGGGAGAACAACTCCATTTGGCTCACTAACTTCACACACCATCAGGCTTCCAAGCAGCTCTTAAGGAAACTCAGTTTTCACACTCTAGGCTTAGTGCCCTTTGAGTGCCTAGGACTGAAATGAAGCTTGATGAGCTTCCCACACAAACCAATGCTCCACAAGCGGGTTTCACATGCCTCCAACTCCACAGTCACAGACAATTTCAGCGCCAAAGCCGTTTTCAGATAGCCCTCAATACAAAAGCTCTAGGCGCAAATATTGGTGTGAGAGCTAATTCAATCAAGGAAACATTGCATGTTGGTGAAGCGCATATTGAAGAAGAATCAGCCGAGTGGTTCTTGTGGGAGAACAACTCCATTTGGCTCACTAACTTCACACACCATCAGGCTTCCAAGCATCTCTCAAGGAAACTCAGTTTTCACACTCTAGGCTTAATGCCCTTTGAGTGCATTATGTAGAAATGATCCTGGTAGAGCTTCCCACACAAACCAATGCTCTACATGCGGGTTTCACATGCCACCAACTCCACATTCACAGACAACTTCAGCGCCAAAGCCGTTTTCAGATAGCCCTCAATGCAAAGGCTCTAGGCGCAAATATTGGTGTGAGAGCTAATTCAATCAAGGAAACACTGCATGTTGGTGAAGCGCATATTGAAGAAGAATCAGCCGAGTGGTTCTTGTGGGAGAACAACTCCATTTGGCTCACTAACTTCACACACCATCAGGCTTCCAAGCAGCTCTTAAGGAAACTCAGTTTTCACACTCTAGGCTTAGTGCCCTTTGAGTTCCTAGGACTGAAATGAAGCTTGATGAGCTTCCCACACAAACCAATGCTCCACATGTGGGTTTCACATGCCACCAACTCCACATTCACAATTTCAGCGCCAAACCATTTTCAGATAGCCCTCAATACAAAGGCTCTAGGCACAAATATTGGTGTGAGAGCTAATTCAATCAAGGAAACACTGCATGTTGTTGAAGCGCATATTGAAGAAGAATCAGCCGAGTGGTCCTTGTGGGAGAACAACTCCATTTGGCTCACTAACTTCACACACCATCAGGCTTCCAAGCAGCTCTCAAGAAAACTCAGTTTTCACACTCTAGGCTTAATGACCTTTGAGTGCCTAGGACTGAAATGAAGCTTGGTGAGCTCCGCACACAAACCAATGCTCCACATGCGTGTTTCACATGCCACCAACTCCACATTCACAGACAACTTCAGCGCCAAAGCCGTTTTCAGATAGCCCTCAATGCAAAGGCTCTAGGCGCAAATATTGGTGTGAGAGCTAATTCAATCAAGGAAACACTGCATGTTGGTGAATCGCGTATTGAAGAAGAATCAGCCGAGTGGTTCTTGTGGAAGAACAACTCCATTTGGCTCACTAACTTCACACACCATCAGTGTTCGAAGCAGCTCTCAAGGAAACTCAGTTTTCACACTCTAGGCTTAATGCCCGTTGAGTACATTATCTAAGAATGAACCTGGTAGAGCATCCCACAAAACAATGCTCCACATGCCTGTTTCACATGCCACCAACTCCACATTCACAGACAACTTCAGCGCCAAAGCCGTTTTCAGATAGCCCTAAATGCAAAGGCTCTAGGCGCAAATATTGGTGTGAGAGCTAATTCAATCAAGGAAACACTGCATGTTGGTGAAGCGCATATTGAAGAAGAATCAGCCGAGTGGTTCTTGTGGGAGAACAACTCCATTTGGCTCACTAACTTCACACACCATCAGGCTTCCAAGCAGCTCTCAAGGAAACTCAGTTTTCACACTCTAGGCTTAGTGCACTTTGAGTGCATTATCTAGGAATGAACCTGGTAGAGCTTCCCACACAAACCAATGCTCTACATGCGGGTTTCACATGCCACAAACTCCACATTCACAGACAACTTCAGTACCAAAACCATTTTCAGATAGCCCTCAATGCAAAGACTCTAGGCGCAAATATTGGTGTGAGAGCTAATTCAATCAAGGAAACACTGCATGTTGGTGAAGCGCATATTGAAGAAGAATCAGTCGAGTGGTTCTTGTGGGAGAACAACTCCATTTGGCTCACTAACTTCACACACCATCAGGATTCCAAGCAGCTCTCAAGGAAACTCAGTTTTCACACTCTAGGCTTAGTGCCCTTTGAGTGCATTATCTAGGAAAGAACCTGGTAGAGCATCCCACACTAAACAATGCTCTACATGCGGGTTTCACATGCCACCAACTCCACATTCACAGACAATTCCAGCGCCAAAGCCGTTTTCAGATAGCCCTCAATGCAAAGGCTCTAGGCGCAACTATTGGTGTGAGAGCTAATTACTTCAAGGAAACACTGCATGTTGGTGCAGCTCATATGGAAGAAGAATCAGCCGAGTGGGTCTTGAGGGAGAACAACTCCATTTGGCTCACTAACTTCACACACCATCAGGCTTCCAAACAGCTCTCAAGGAAACTCAGTTTTCACACTCTAGGCTTAATGCCCATTGAGTGCCTAGGACTGAAATGAAGCTTGGTGAGATTCCCACACAAACCAATGCTCCACATGCGGGTTTCACATGCCACCAACTCCACATTCACAGACAACTTCAGCGCCAAAGCTGTTTTCAGATAGCCCTCAATGCAAAGGCTCTAGGCGCAAATATTGGTGTGAGAGCTAATTCAATCAAGGAAAAACTGCATGTTGGTGAAGCGCATATTGAAGAATCAGCCGAGTGGTTCTTGTGGGAGAACAACTCCATTTGGCTCACTAACTTCACACACCATCAGGCTTCCAAGCAGCTCTCAAGGAAACTCAGTTTTCACACTCTAGGCTTAATGCCCTTTGAGTGCATTATCTAGGAATGAACCTGGTAGAGCATCCCACAAAAACCAATGCTCCACATGCGGGTTTCACATGCCACCAACTCCACATTCACAGACAACTTCAGCGCCAAAGCCGTTTTCAGATAGCCCTCAATACAATGGCTCTAGGTGCAAATATTGGTGTGAGAGCTAATTCAATCAAGGAAACACTGCATGTTGGTGAAGCGCATATTGAAGAAGAATCAGCCGAGTGGTTCTTGTGGGAGAACAACTCCATTTGGCTCACTAACTTCACACACCATCAGGCTTCCATGCAGCTCTCAAGGAAACTCAGTTTTCACACTCTAGGCTTAGTGCCCTTTGAGTGCATTATCTAGGAATGAACCTGGTAGAGCTTCCCACACAAACCAATGCTCTACATGCGTGTTTCACATGCCACCAACTCCACATTCACAGACAACTTCCTAGCCAAAGCCGTTTTCAGATAGCCCTCAATGCAAAGGCTCTAGGCGCAAATATTGGTATGAGAGCTAATTCAATCAAGGAAACACTGCATGTTGGTGAACCGCATATTGAAGAAGAATCAGCCGAGTGGTTCTTGTGGGAGAACAACTCCATTTGGCTCACTAACTTCACACACCATCAGGCTTCCAAGCAGCTCTCAAGGAAACTCAGTTTTCACGCACTAGGTTTAATGCCCTTTGAGTTCCTAGGACTGAAATGAAGCTTGATGAGCTTCCCACACAAACCAATGCTCCACATGCGGGTTTCACATGCCACCAACTCCACATTCACAATTTCAGCGTCAAAGCCGTTTTCAGATAGCCCTCAATACAAAGGCTCTAGGCACAAATATTGCTGTGAGAGCTAATTCAATCAAGGAAACACTGCATGTTGTTGAAGCGCATATTGAAGAAGAATCAGCCGAGTGGTTCTTGCAGGAGAACAACTCCATTTGGCTCACTAACTTCACACATCATCAGGCTTCCAAGCAGCTCTCAAGGAAACTCAGTTTTCACACTCTAAGATTAATGCCCTTTGAGTGCCTAGGACTGAAATGAATCTTGGTGAGCTCCGCACACAAACCAATGCTCCACATGCGTGTTTCACATGCCACCAACTCCACATTCACAGACAACTTCAGCGCCAAAGCCGTTTTCAGATAGCCCTCAATACAAAGGCTCTAGGCGCAAATATTGGTGTGAGAGCTAATTCAATCAAGGAAACACTGCATGTTGGTGAATCGCGTATTGAAGAAGAATCAGCCGAGTGTTTCTTGTGGGAGAACAACTCCATTTGGCTCACTAACTTCACACACCATCAGGCTTCCAAGCAGCTCTCAAGGAAACTCAGTTTTCACACTCTAGGCTTAATGCCCTTTGAGTACCTAGGACTGAAATGAAGCTTGGTGAGCTTCCCACACAAACCAATGCTCCCCATGTGGGTTTCACATGCCACCAACTCCACATTCACAGACAACTTCCTAGCCAAAGTCGTTTTCAAAATGCCCTTAATGCAAAAGCTGTAGGCGCAAATATTGGTGTGAGAGCTAATTCAATGAAGGAAACACTGCATGTTGGTGAAGCGCATATTGAAGAAGAATCAGCCGAGTGGTTCTTGTGGGAGAACAACTCCATTGGGCTCACTAACTTCACACACCATCAGGCTTCTAAGCAGCTCTCAAGCAAACTCAGTTTTCACACTCTAGGCTTAATGCCCTTTGAGTGCATTATCTAGGAATGAACCTGGTAGAGCATCCGAAGCAACCCAGTACTCCACATGCGGGTTTCACATGCCACCAACTCCACATGCACAGACAACTTCAGCGCCAAAGCTGTTTTCAGATAGCCCTCAATGCAAAAGCTCTAGGCGCAAATATTGGTGTGAGAGCTAATTCAATCAAGGAAACACTGCATGTTGCTGAAGGGCATATTGAAGAAGAATCAGTCTAGTGTTTCTTGTGGGAGAACAACTCCATTTGGCTCACTAACTTCACACACCATCAGGCTTCCAAGCATCTCTCAAGGAAACTCCGTTTTCACACTCTAGGCTTAATGCCTTTTGAGTGCCTAGGACTGAAATGAAGCTTGGTGAGCTTCCCACACAAACCAATGCTCCACATGCGGGTTTCACATGCCACCAACTCCACATTCACAGACAACTTCAGCGCCAAAGCTGTTTTCAGATAGCCCTCAATACAAAGGCTCTAGGCGCAAATATTCGTGTGAGAGCTAATTCAATCAAGGAAACACTGCATATTGGTGAAGCGCATATTGAAGAAGAATCAGCCGAGTGGTTCTTGTGGGAGAACAACTCCATTTGGCTCACTAACTTCACACACCATCAGGCTTTCATGCAGCTCTCAAGGAAATCAGTTTTCACACTACAGGCTTAATGCCCTTTGAGTTCATTATCTAGGAATGAACCTGGTAGAGCATCCCACACAAACCAATGCTCCACATGCGGGTTTCACATGCCACCAACTCCACATTCACAGACAACTTCAGCGCCAAAGCCGTTTTCAGATAGCCCTCAATACAAAGGCTCTAGGGGCAAATATTGGTGTGAGAGCTAATTCAATCAAGGAAACACTGCATGTTGGTGAAGCGCATATTGAAGAAGAATCAGCCGAGTGGTTCTTGTGGGAGAACAACTCCATTTGGATCACTAACTTCACACACCATCAGGCTTCCAAGCATCTCTCAAGGAAACTCCGTTTTCACACTCTGGGCTTAATGCCCTTTGAGTGCATTATCTAGGAATGAACCTGGTAGAGCATCCCACACAAACCAATGCTCCACATGCGGGATTCACATGCCACCAACTCCACATTCACAGACAACTTAAGCGTCAAAGCCGTTTTCAGATAGCCCTCAATGCAAAAGCTGTAGGCGCAAATATTGGTGTGAGAGCTAATTCAATCAAGGAAACACTGCATGTTGGTGAAGCGCATATTGAAGAAGAATCAGCATAGTGGTTCTTGTGGGAGAACAACTCCATTGGGCTCATTAACTTTACACACGATCAGGCTTCCAAGCAGCTCTCAAGGAAATCAGTTTTCACACTCTAGGCTTAATGCCCTTTGAGTGCATTATCTAGGAATGAACCTGGTAGCGCATCCGAAGCAACCCAGTACTCCACATGCGGGTTTCACATGCCACCAACTCCACATTCACAGACAACTTCAGCGCCAAAGCCGTTTTCAGATAGCCCTCAATACAAAGGCTCTAGGCGCAAATATTGGTGTGAGAGCTAATTCAATCAAGGAAACACTGCATGTTGGTGAAGCGCATATTGAAGAAGAATCAGCCGAGTGGTTCTTGTGGGAGAACAACTCCATTTGGCTCACTAACTTCACACACCATCAGGCTTCCAAACAGCTCTCAAGGAAACTCCGTTTTCACACTCTAGGCTTAATGCCCTTTGAGTGCATTATCTAGGAATGAACCTGGTAGAGCATCCCACACAAACCAATGCTCCACATGCGGGATTCACATGCCACCAACTCCACATTCACAGACAACTTCAGCGCCAAAGCCGTTTTCAGATAGCCCTCAATGCAAAAGCTCTAGGCGCAAATATTGGTGTGAGAGCTAATTCAATCAAGGAAACACTGCATGTTGGTGAAGCGCATATTGAAGAAGAATCAGCATAGTGGTTCTTGTGGGAGAACAACTCCATTGGGCTCATTAACTTTACACACGATCAGGCTTCCAAGCAGCTCTCAAGGAAATCAGTTTTCACACTCTAGGCTTAATGCCCTTTGAGTGCATTATCTAGGAATGAACCTGGTAGAGCATCCCACACAAACCAATGCTCCACATGCGGGTTTCACATGCCACCAACTCCACATTCACAGACAACTTCCTAGCCAAACCCGTTTTCAGATAGCCCTCAATACAAAGGCTCTAGGCGCAAATATTCGTGTGAGAGCTAATTCAATCAAGGAAACACTGCATGTTGGTGAAGCGCATATTGAAGAAGAATCAGCCGAGTGGTTATTGTGGGAGAACAACTCCATTTGGCTCACTAACTTCACACACCATCAGGCTTCCAAGGAGCTCTCAAAGAAACTCCGTTTTCACACTCCAGGTGTTAATGCCCTTTGAGTGCATTATCTAGGAATGAACCTGATAGAGCATCCCACACAAACCAATGCTCCACATGCGGGTTTCACATGCCACCAACTCCACATTCACAGACAACTTCCTAACCAAAGCCGTTTTCAGAGAGCCCTCAATACAAAGGCTGTAGGCGCAAATATCGGTGTGAGAGTTAATTCAATGAAGGAAACACTGCATGTTGGTGAAGCGCATATTGAAGAAGAATCAGCCGAGTGGTTCTTGTGGGAGAACAACTCCATTGGGCTCACTAACTTTACACACCATCAGGCTTCCAAGCAGCTCTCAAGGAAACTCAGTTTTCACACTCTAGGCTTAATGCCCTTTGAGTGCATTATCTAGGAATGAACCTGGTAGAGCATCCCACACAAACCAATGCTACACATGCGGGTTTCACATGCCACCAACTCCACATTCACAGACAACTTCCTAGCCAAAGCCGTTTTCAGATAGCCCTCAATGCAAAGGCTCTAGGCGCAAATATTGGTGTGAGAGCTAATTCAATCAAGGAAACACTGCATGTTGGTGAAGCGCATATTGAAGAAGAATCATTTGAGTGATTCTTGTGGGAGAACAACTCCATTTGGCTCACTAACTTCACACACCATCAGGCTTCCATGCAGCTCTCAAGGAAACTCCGTTTTCACACTCTAGGCTTAATGCCCTTTGAGTGCATTATCTAGGAATGAACCTGGTAGAGCATCCCACGCAAACCAATGCTCCACATGTGGGTTTCACATGCCACCAACTCCACATTCACAGACAACTTCAGCGCCAAAGCCTTTTTCAGATAGCCCTTAAAGCAAAAGCCTCTAGGCGCAAATATTGGTGTGAGAGCTAATTCAATCAAGCAAACACTGCATGTTGGTGAAGCGCATATTGAAGAAGAATCAGTCGAGTGGTTCTTGTGGGAGAACAACTCCATTTGGCTCACTAACTTCACACACCATCAGGCTTCCATGCAGCTCTCAAGGAAACTCAGTTTTCACACTCTAGGCTTAATGCCCTTTGAGTGCCTAGGACTGAAATGAAGCTTGGTGAGCTTCCCACACAAACCAATGCTCCACATGCGGGTTTCACATGCCACCAACTCCACATTCACAGACAACTTCCTAGCCAAACCCGTTTTCAGATAGCCCTCAATACAAAGGCTCTAGGCGCAAATATTGGTGTGAGAGCTAATTCAATCAAGGAAACACTGCATGTTGGTGAAGCGCATATTGAAGAAGAATCAGCCGAGTGGTTCTTGTGGGAGAACAACTCCATTTGGCTCACTAACTTCACACACCATCAGGCTTCCATGCAGCTCTTAAGGAAACTCAGTTTTCACACTCCAGGCCTTAATGCCCTTTGAGTGCCTAGGACTGAAATGAAGCTTGGTGAGCTTCCCACACAAACCAATGCTCCACATGCGGGTTTCACATGCCACCAACTCCACATTCACAGACAACTTCAGCCAAAGCCGTTTTCAGATAGCCCTCAATACGAAGGCTGTAGGTGCAAATATTGGTGTGTGGGCTAATCAATCAAGGAAACACTGCATGTTGGTGAAGCGCATATTGAAGAAGAATCAGCCGAGTGGTTCTTTTGGGATTTCAACTCCATTTGGCTCACTAACTTCACACACCATCAGGCTTCCAAGCAGCTCTCAAGGAAACTCAGTTTTCACACTCTAGGCTTAATGCCCTTTGAGTGCATTATGTAGGAATGAACCTGGTAAAGCTTCCCACACAAACCAATGCTCCACATGCGGGTTTCACATGCCACCAACTCCACATTCACAGACAACTTCAGCGCCAAAGCCGTTTTCAGATAGCCGTTCATGCAAAAGCTCTAGGCACAAATATTGGTGTGAGAGCTAATTCAATCAAGGAAACAATGCATGTTGGTGAAGGGCATATTGAAGAAGAATCAGCCGAGTGGTTCTTGTGGGAAAACAACTCCATTTGGCTCACTAACTTCACACACCATCAGGCTTCCAAGCAGCTCTCAAGGAAACTCAGTTTTCACACTCTAGGCTTAATGCCCTTTTAGTGCATTATCTAGGAATGAACCTGGTAGAGCATCCCACACAAACCAATGCTCCACATGTGGGTTTCACATGCCACCAACTCCACATTCACAGACAACTTCAGCGCCAAAGCCGTTTTCAGATAGCCCTGAATGCAAAAGCTGTAGGCGCAAATATTGGTGTGAGAGCTAATTCAATCAAGGAAACAATGCATGTTGGTGAAGCGCATATTGAAGAAGAATCAGTCGAGTGGTTCTTGTGGGAGAACAACTCCATTTGGCTCACTAACTTCACACACCATCAGGCTTCCAAGCAGCTCTCAAGGAAACTCAGTTTTCACACTCTAGGCTTAATGCCCTTTGAGTGCCTAGGACTGAAATGTAGCTTGGTGAGCTTCCCACACAAACCAATGCTCCACATGCGGGTTTCACATGCCACCAACTCCACATTCACAGACAACTTCCTAGCCAAACCCGTTTTCAGATAGCCCTTAATGCAAAAGCTCTAGGCACAAGTATTTGTGAGAGAGCTAATTCAATCAAGGAAACAATGCATGTTGGTGAAGCGCATATTGAAGAAGAATCAGCCGAGTGGTTCTTGTGGGAGAACAACTCCATTGGGCTCACTAACTTCACACACCATCAGGCTTCCAAACAGCTCTCAAGGAAACTCAGTTTTCACACTCTAGGCTTAATGCCCTTTGAGTGCATTATCTAGGAATGAACCTGGTAGAGCATCCCACGCAAACCAGTACTCCACATGCGGGTTTCACATGCCACCAACTCCACATGCACAGACAACTTCAGCGCCAAAGACGTTTTCAGATAGCCCTCAATGCAAAAGCTCTAGGCGCAAATATTGGTGTGAGAGCTAATTCAATCAAGGAAACACTGCATGTCGCTGAAGGGCATATTGAAGAAGAATCAGTCTAGTGTTTCTTGTGGGAGAACAACTCCATTTGGCTCACTAACTTCACACACCATCAGGCTTCCAAGCAGCTCTCAAGGAAATTCAGCTTTCACACTCTAGGCTTAATGCCCTTTGAGTGCCTAGGACTGAAATGAAGCTTGGTGAGCTTCCCACACAAACCAATGCTCCACATGCGGGTTTCACATGCCACCAACTCCACATTCACAGACAACTTCAGCGCCAAAGCCGTTTTCAGATAGCCCTCAATGGAAAAGCTGTAGGCGCAAATATTGGTGTGAGAGCTAATTCAATGAAGGAAACACTGCATGTTGGTGAAGCGCATATTGAAGAAGAATAAGTCAAGGGGTTCTTGTGGGAGAACAACTCCATTTGGCTCACTAACTTCACACACCATCAGGCTTCCATGCAGCTCTCAAGCAAACTCAGTTTTCACACTCTAGGCTTAATGCCCTTTGAGTGCATTATCTAGGAATGAACCTGGTAGAGCATCCCACACAAACCAATGCTCCACATGCGGGTTTCACATGCCACCAACTCCACATTCACAGACAACTTCAGCGCCAAAGCTGTTTTCAGATAGCCCTCAATACAAAGGCTCTAGGCGCAAATATTGGTGTGAGAGCTAATTCAATCAAGGAAACACTGCATGTTGGTGAAGCGCATATTGAAGAAGAATCAGACGAGTGGTTCTTGTGGGAGAACAACTCCATTGGGCTCACTAACTTCACACACCATCAGGCTTCCAAGCAGCTCTCAAGGAAACTCAGTTTTCACACTCTAGGCTTAATGCCCTTTGAGTGCCTAGGACTGAAATGAAGCTTGGTGAGCTTCCCACACAAACCAATGCTCCACATGCGGGTTTCACATGCCACCAACTCCACATTCACAGACAACTTCAGCGCCAAAGCCGTTTTCAGATAGCCCTCAATGGAAAAGCTGTAGGCGCAAATATTGGTGTGAGAGCTAATTCAATGAAGGAAACACTGCATGTTGGTGAAGCGCATATTGAAGAAGAATAAGTCAAGGGGTTCTTGTGGGAGAACAACTCCATTTGGCTCACTAACTTCACACACCATCAGGCTTCCATGCAGCTCTCAAGCAAACTCCGTTTTCACACTCTAGGCTTAATGCCCTTTGAGTGCATTATCTAGGAATGAACCTGGTAGAGCATCCCACACAAACCAATGCTCCACATGCGGGTTTCACATGCCACCAACTCCACATTCACAGACAACTTCCTAGCAAAAGCCGTTTTCAGATAGCCCTGAATGCAAAAGCTCCAGACACAAATATTGGTGTGAGAGCTAATTCAATCAAGGAAACACTGCATGTTGCTGAAGGGCATATTGAAGAAGAATCAGCCGAGTGGTTCTTGTGGGAGAACAACTCCATTTGGCTCACTAACTTCACACACCATCAGGCTTCCAAGCAGCTCTCAAGCAAACTCAGTTTTCACACTCTAGGCTTAATGCCCTTTGAGTGCCTAGGACTGAAATGAAGCTTGGTGAGCTTCCCACACAAACCAATGCTCCACATGCGGGTTTCACATGCCACCAACTCCACATTCACAGACAACTTCCTAGCCAAACGCGTTTTCAGATAGCCCTCAATACAAAGGCTCTAGGCGCAAATATTGGTGTGAGAGCTAATTCAATCCAGGAAACACTGCATGTTGGTGAAGGGCATATTGAAGAAGAATCAGCCGAGTGGTTCTTGTGGGAGAACAACTCCATTTGGCTCACTAACTTCACACACCATCAGGCTTCCATGCAGCTCTTAAGGAAACTCAGTTTTCACACTCCAGGCCTTAATGCCCTTTGAGTGCCTAGGACTGAAATGAAGCTTGGTGAGCATCCCACACAAACCAATGCTCCACATGCGGGTTTCACATGCCACCAACTCCACATTCACAGACAACTTCAGCGCCAAAGCCGTTTTCAGATAGCCCTTCATGCAAAAGCACTAGGCACAAATATTTGTGTGAGAGCTAATTCAATCAAGGAAACAATGCATGTTGGTGAAGCGCATATTGAAGAAGAATCAGACGAGTGGTTCTTGTGGGAGAACAACTCCATTTGGCTCACTAACTTCACACACCATCAGGCTTCCAAGCAGCTCTCAAGGAAACTCAGTTTTCACAATCTAGGCTTAATGCCCTTTTAGTGCATTATCTAGGAATGAACCTGGTAGAGCATCCCACACAAACCAATGCTCCACATGTGGGTTTCACATGCCACCAACTCCACATTCACAGACAACTTCAGCGCCAAAGCCGTTTTCAGATAGCCCTGAATGCAAAAGCTGTAGGCGCAAATATTGGTGTGAGAGCTAATTCAATCAAGGAAACACTGCATGTCGCTGAAGGGCATATTGAAGAAGAATCAGTCTAGTGGTTCTTGTGGGAGAACAACTCCATTTGGCTCACTAACTTCACACACCATCAGGCTTCCAAGCAGCTCTCAAGGAAACTCAGTTTTCACACTCTAGGCTTAATGCCCTTTGAGTGCCTAGGACTGAAATGAAGCTTGGTGAGCTTCCCACACAAACCAATGCTCCACATGCGGGTTTCACATGCCACCAACTCCACATTCACAGACAACTTCAGCGCCAAAGCCGTTTTCAGATAGCCCTTAATGCAAAAGCTCTAGGCACAAGTATTTGTGAGAGAGCTAATTCAATCAAGGAAACAATGCATGTTGGTGAAGCGCATATTGAAGAAGAATCAGCCGAGTGGTTCTTGTGGGAGAACAACTCCATTGGGCTGACTAACTTCACACACCATCAGGCTTCCAAACAGCTCTCAAGGAAACTCAGTTTTCACACTCTAGGCTTAATGCCCTTTGAGTGCATTATCTAGGAATGAACCTGGTAGAGCATCCCAAGAAAACCAGTACTCCACATGCGGGTTTCACATGCCACCAACTCCACATGCACAGACAACTTCAGCGCCAAAGCTGTTTTCAGATAGCCCTCAATACAAAGGCTCTAGGCGCAAATATTGGTGTGAGAGCTAATTCAATGAAGGAAACACTGCATGTTGGTGAAGCGCATATTGAAGAAGAATAAGTCAAGGGGTTCTTGTGGGAGAACAACTCCATTTGGCTCACTAACTTCACACACCATCAGGCTTCCATGCAGCTCTCAAGCAAACTCAGTTTTCACACTCTAGGCTTAATGCCCTTTGAGTGCATTATCTAGGAATGAACCTGGTAGAGCATCCCACACAAACCAATGCTCCACATGCGGGTTTCACATGCCACCAACTCCACATTCACAGACAACTTCAGCGCCAAAGCTGTTTTCAGATAGCCCTCAATACAAAGGCTCTAGGCGCAAATATTGGTGTGAGAGCTAATTCAATCAAGGAAACACTGCATGTTGGTGAAGCGCATATTGAAGAAGAATCAGACGAGTGGTTCTTGTGGGAGAACAACTCCATTGGGCTCACTAACTTCACACACCATCAGGCTTCCAAGCAGCTCTCAAGGAAACTCAGTTTTCACACTCTAGGCTTAATGCCCTTTGAGTGCCTAGGACTGAAATGAAGCTTGGTGAGCTTCCCACACAAACCAATGCTCCACATGCGGGTTTCACATGCCACCAACTCCACATTCACAGACAACTTCAGCGCCAAAGCCGTTTTCAGATAGCCCTCAATGGAAAAGCTGTAGGCGCAAATATTGGTGTGAGAGCTAATTCAATGAAGGAAACACTGCATGTTGGTGAAGCGCATATTGAAGAAGAATAAGTCAAGGGGTTCTTGTGGGAGAACAACTCCATTTGGCTCACTAACTTCACACACCATCAGGCTTCCATGCAGCTCTCAAGCAAACTCCGTTTTCACACTCTAGGCTTAATGCCCTTTGAGTGCATTATCTAGGAATGAACCTGGTAGAGCATCCCACACAAACCAATGCTCCACATGCGGGTTTCACATGCCACCAACTCCACATTCACAGACAACTTCCTAGCAAAAGCCGTTTTCAGATAGCCCTGAATGCAAAAGCTCCAGACACAAATATTGGTGTGAGAGCTAATTCAATCAAGGAAACACTGCATGTTGCTGAAGGGCATATTGAAGAAGAATCAGCCGAGTGGTTCTTGTGGGAGAACAACTCCATTTGGCTCACTAACTTCACACACCATCAGGCTTCCAAGCAGCTCTCAAGCAAACTCAGTTTTCACACTCTAGGCTTAATGCCCTTTGAGTGCCTAGGACTGAAATGAAGCTTGGTGAGCTTCCCACACAAACCAATGCTCCACATGCGGGTTTCACATGCCACCAACTCCACATTCACAGACAACTTCCTAGCCAAACGCGTTTTCAGATAGCCCTCAATACAAAGGCTCTAGGCGCAAATATTGGTGTGAGAGCTAATTCAATCCAGGAAACACTGCATGTTGGTGAAGGGCATATTGAAGAAGAATCAGCCGAGTGGTTCTTGTGGGAGAACAACTCCATTTGGCTCACTAACTTCACACACCATCAGGCTTCCATGCAGCTCTTAAGGAAACTCAGTTTTCACACTCCAGGCCTTAATGCCCTTTGAGTGCCTAGGACTGAAATGAAGCTTGGTGAGCATCCCACACAAACCAATGCTCCACATGCGGGTTTCACATGCCACCAACTCCACATTCACAGACAACTTCAGCGCCAAAGCCGTTTTCAGATAGCCCTTCATGCAAAAGCACTAGGCACAAATATTTGTGTGAGAGCTAATTCAATCAAGGAAACAATGCATGTTGGTGAAGCGCATATTGAAGAAGAATCAGACGAGTGGTTCTTGTGGGAGAACAACTCCATTTGGCTCACTAACTTCACACACCATCAGGCTTCCAAGCAGCTCTCAAGGAAACTCAGTTTTCACAATCTAGGCTTAATGCCCTTTTAGTGCATTATCTAGGAATGAACCTGGTAGAGCATCCCACACAAACCAATGCTCCACATGTGGGTTTCACATGCCACCAACTCCACATTCACAGACAACTTCAGCGCCAAAGCCGTTTTCAGATAGCCCTGAATGCAAAAGCTGTAGGCGCAAATATTGGTGTGAGAGCTAATTCAATCAAGGAAACACTGCATGTCGCTGAAGGGCATATTGAAGAAGAATCAGTCTAGTGGTTCTTGTGGGAGAACAACTCCATTTGGCTCACTAACTTCACACACCATCAGGCTTCCAAGCAGCTCTCAAGGA
This sequence comes from Ochotona princeps, assembly GCF_030435755.1. Lineage (NCBI taxonomy): Eukaryota > Metazoa > Chordata > Mammalia > Lagomorpha > Ochotonidae > Ochotona > Ochotona princeps. The sequence continues at coordinate 240,242 of NW_026698179.1, forward strand.
AACTCAGTTTTCACACTCTAGGCTTAATGCCCTTTGAGTGCCTAGGACTGAAATGAAGCTTGGTGAGCTTCCCACACAAACCAATGCTCCACATGCGGGTTTCACATGCCACCAACTCCACATTCACAGACAACTTCAGCGCCAAAGCCGTTTTCAGATAGCCCTTAATGCAAAAGCTCTAGGCACAAGTATTTGTGAGAGAGCTAATTCAATCAAGGAAACAATGCATGTTGGTGAAGCGCATATTGAAGAAGAATCAGCCGAGTGGTTCTTGTGGGAGAACAACTCCATTGGGCTGACTAACTTCACACACCATCAGGCTTCCAAACAGCTCTCAAGGAAACTCAGTTTTCACACTCTAGGCTTAATGCCCTTTGAGTGCATTATCTAGGAATGAACCTGGTAGAGCATCCCAAGAAAACCAGTACTCCACATGCGGGTTTCACATGCCACCAACTCCACATGCACAGACAACTTCAGCGCCAAAGCTGTTTTCAGATAGCCCTCAATACAAAGGCTCTAGGCGCAAATATTGGTGTGAGAGCTAATTCAATCAAGGAAACACTGCATGTTGGTGAAGCGCATATTGAAGAAGAATCAGCCGAGTGGTTCTTGTGGGAGAACAACTCCATTGGGCTCACTAACTTCACACACCATCAGGCTTCCAAGCAGCTCTCAAGGAAACTCAGTTTTCACACTCTAGGCTTAATGCCCTTTGAGTGCATTATCTAGGAATGAACCTGGTAGAGCATCCCACACAAACCAATGCTCCACATGTGGGTTTCACATGCCACCAACTCCACATTCACAGACAACTTCAGCGCCAAAGCCGTTTTCAGATAGCATTCAATGCAAAAGCTGTAGGCGCAAATATTGGTGTGAGAGCTAATTCAATCAAGGAAACACTGCATGTTGCTGAAGGGCATATTGAAGAAGAATCAGTCTAGTGGTTCTTGTAGGAGAACAACTCCATTTGGCTCACTAACTTCACACACCATCAGGCTTCCAAGCAGCTCTCAAGGAAACTCAGTTTTCACACTCTAGGCTTAATGCCCTTTGAGTGCCTAGGACTGAAATGAAGCTTGGTGAGCTTCCCACACAAACCAATGCTCCACATGCGGGTTTCACATGCCACCAACTCCACATTCACAGACAACTTCCAGCCAAAGCCGTTTTCAGATAGCCCTTAATGCAAAAGCTCTAGGCACAAGTATTTGTGAGAGAGCTAATTCAATCAAGGAAACAATGCATGTTGGTGAAGCGCATATTGAAGAAGAATCAGCCGAGTGGTTTTTGTGGGAGAACAACTCCATTGGGCTCCCTAACTTCACACACCATCAGGCTTCCAAGCAGCTCTCAAGGAAACTCAGTTGTCACACTCTAGGCTTAATGCCCTTTGAGTGCATTATCTAGGAATGAACCTGGTAGAGCATCCCACGCAAACCAATACTCTACATGCGGGTTTCACATGCCACCAACTCCACATTAACAGACAACTTCAGCGCCAAAGCCGTTTTCAGATAGCCCTCAATGCAAAAGCTGTAGGCGCAAATATTGGTGTGAGAACTAATTCAATCAAGGAAACACTGCATGTTGCTGAAGGGCATATTGAAGAAGAATCAGTCTAGTGTTTCTTGTGGGAGAACAACTCCATTTGGCTCACTAACTTCACACACCATCAGGCTTCCAAGCATCTCTCAAGGAAACTCAGTTTTCACACTCTAGGCTTAATGCCCTTTGAGTACCTAGGACTGAAATGAAGCTTGGTGAGCTTCCCACACAAACCAATGCTCCACATGTGGGTTTCACATGCCACCAACTCCACATTCACAGACAACTTCCTAGCCAAAGCCGTTTTCAAAATGCCCTTAATGCAAAAGCTGAAGACGCAAATATTGGTATGAGAGCTAATTCAATGAAGGAAACACTGCATTTTGGTGAAGCGCATATTGAAGAAGAATCAGGCGAGTGGTTCTTGTGGGAGAACAACTCCATTGGGCTCACTAACTTCACACACCATCAGGCTTCTAAGCAGCTCTCAAGCAAACTCAGTTTTCACACTCTAGGCTTAATGCCCTTTGAGTGCATTATCTAGGAATGAACCTGGTAGAGCATCCGAAGCAAACAATGCTCCACATGCAGGTTTCACATGCCACCAACTCCACATGCACAGACAACTTCAGCGCCAAAGTTGTTTTCAGATAGCCCTCAATGCAAAAGCTCTAGGCGCAAATGTTGGTGTGAGAGCTAATTCAATCAAGGAAACACTGCATGTTGCTGAAGGGCATATTGAAGAAGAATCAGCCGAGTGGTTCTTGTGGGAGAACAACTCCATTGGGCTCACTGACTTTACACACCATCAGGCTTCCAAGCAGCTCTCAAGGAAACTCAGCTTTTACACTCTAGGCTTAATGCCCTTTGAGTGCCTAGGACTGAAATGAAGCTTGGTGAGCTTCCCACACAAACCAATGCTCCACATGCGGGTTTCACATGCCACCAACTCCACATTCACAACTTCCTAGCCAAAGCCGTTTTAGGTAGCCCTCAATACAAAGGCTCTAGGCGAAACTATTGGTGTGAGAGCTAATTCAATCAAGGAAACACTGCATGTTGGTGAAGCGCATATTGAGGAAGAATCATTTGAGTGGTTCTTGTGGGAGAACAACTCCATTTGGCTCACTAACTTCACACACCATCAGGCTTCCAAGCAGCTCTCAAGGAAACTCAGCTTTCACACTCTAGGTTTAATGCTCTTTGAGTGCCTAGGACTGAAATGAAGCTTGGTGAGCTTCCCACACAAACCAATGCTCCACATGCAGGTTTCACATGCCACCAACTCCACATTCACAGACCACTTCAACGCCAAAGCCGTTTTCAGATAGCCCTCAATAGAAGGGTTCTAAGCGCAAATATTGGTGTGAGAGCTAATTCAATCAAGGAAACACTGCATGTTGGTGAAGCGCATATTGAAGAAGAATCAGCCGAGTGGTTCTTGTGGGAGAACAACTCCATTTGGCTCACTAACTTCACACACCATCAGGCTTCCAAACAGCTCTCAAGGAAACTCAGCTTTCACACTCTAGGTTTAAAGCCCTTTGAGTGCCTAGGACTGAAATGAAGCTTGGTGAGCTTCCCACACAAACCAATGCTCCACATGCGTATTTCACATGCCGCCAACTCCACATTCACAGACAACTTCCTAGCTAAAGCCGTTTTCAGATAGCCCTCAATACAAAGGCTCTAGGCGCAAATATTGGTGTGAGAGCTAATTCCATGAAGGAAACACTGCATGTTGGTGAAGCGCATATTGAAGAAGAATCAGACGAGTGGTTCTTGTGGGAGAACAACTCCATTTGGCTCACTAACTTCACACACCATCAGGCTTCCAAGCAGCTCTCAAGGAAACTCAGCTTTCACACTCTAGGCTTAATGCCCTTTGAGTGCATTATCTAGGAACGAACCTGGTAGAGCATCCCACACAAACCAATGCTCCACATGCGGGTTTCACACGCCACCATCTCCACATTCACAGACAACTTGCTAGCCAAAGCCGTTTTCAGATAGCCCTCAATACAAAGGTTCTAGGCGTAAATATTGGTGTGAGAGCTAATTCAATCAAGGAAACACTGCATGTTGGTGAAGCGCATATTGAAGAAGAATCAGCCGAGTGGTTCTTGTGGGAGAACAACTCCATTTGGCTCACTAACTTCACACACCATCAGGCTTCCAAGCAGCTCTCAAGGAAACTCAGCTTTCACACTCTAGGCTTAATGCCCTTTGAGTGCCTAGGACTGAAATGAAGCTTGGTGAGCTTCCCACACAAACCAATGCTCCACATGCGGGTTTCACATGCCACCAACTCCACATTCACGGACAACTTCCTAGCCAAAGCCGTTTTAGGTAGCCCTCAATACAAAGGCTCTAGGTGCAACTATTGGTGTGAGAGCTAATTAAATCAAGGAAACACTGCATGTTGGTGAAGCGCATATTGAAGAAGAATCAGCCGAGTGGTTCTTGTGGGAGAACAACTCCATTTGGCTCACTAACTTCACACACCATCAGGCTTCCAAGCAGCTCTCAAGGAAACTCAGCTTTCACACTCTAAGCTTAATGCCCTTTGAGTGCCTATTACCGAAATGAAGTTTGGTGAGCTTCCCACACAAACCAATGCTCCACATGCGGGTTTCACATGCCACCAACTCCACATTCACAGACAACTTCCTAGTTAAAGCCGTTTTCAGATAGCCCTCAATACAAAGGCTCTAGGCGCAAATATTGGTGTGAGAGCTAATTCAATCAAGGAAACACTGCATGTTGGTGAAGCGCATATTGAAGAAGAATCAGCCGAGTGGTACTTGTGGGAGAACAACTCCATTTGGCTCACTAACTTCACACACTATCAGGCTTCCAAAAGCTCTCAAGGATACTCAGCTTTCACACTCTAAGCTTAATGCCCTTTGAGTGCCTAGGACTGAAATGAAGCTTGGTGAGCTTCCCACACAAACCAATGCTCCACATGCGGTTTTCACATGCCACCAACTCCTCATTCACAGACAACTTCCTAGCTAAAGCCGTTTTCAGATAGCCCTCAGTACAAAGGCTCTAGGCACAAATATTGGTGTGAGAGCTAATTCAATCAAGGAAACACTGCATGTTGGTGAAGCGCATATTGAAGAAGAATCAGCCGAGTGGTTCTTGTGGGAGAACAACTCCATTTGGCTCACTAACTTCACACACCATCAGGCTTCCAAGCAGCTCTCAAGGAAACTCAGTTTTCACACTCTAGGTTTAATGCCCTTTGAGTGCCTAGGACTGAAATGAAGCTTGGTGAACTTCCCACACAAACCAATGCTCCACATGCGGGTTTCACATGCCACCAACTCCACATTCACAGACCACTTCAACGCCAAAGCCGTTTTCAGATAGCCCTCAATAGAAAGGCTCAAGGCGCAAATATTGGTGTGAGAGCTATTTCAATCAAGGAAACACTGCATGTTGGTGAAGCGCATATTGAAGAAGAATCAGCCGAGTGGTTCTTGTGGGAGAACAACTCCATTTGGCTCACTAACTTCACACACCATCAGACTTCCAAGCAGCTCTCAAGGAAACTCAGCTTTCACACTCTAGGTTTAATGCCCTTTGAGTGCCTAGGACTGAAATGAACCATGGTGTGCTTCCCACACAAACCAATGCTCCACATGCGTATTTCACATGCCACCAACTCCACATTCACAGACAACTTCCTAGCTAAACCCGTTTTCAGATAGCCCACAATACAAAGGCTCTAGGCGCAAATATTGGTGTGAGAGCTAATTCAATCAAGGAAACACTGCATGTTGGTGAAGCGCATATTGAAGAAGAATCAGCCGAGTGGTTCTTGTGGGAGAACAACTCCATTTGGCTCACTAACTTCACACACCATTAGGCTTCCAAGCAGCTCTCAAGGAAACTCAGCTTTCACACTGTAGGCTTAATGCCCTTTGAGTGCCTAGGACTGAAATGAAGCTTGGTGAGCTTCCCACACAAACCAATGCTCCACATGCGGGTTTCACATGCCACCAACTCCACATTCACAGACAACTTAAAGCCAAAGCCGTTTTCAGATAGCCCTTAAAGCAAAAGCTCTAGGCACAGGTATTTGTGAGAGAGCTAATTCAATCAAGGAAACAATGCATGTTGGTGAAGCGCATATTGAAGAAGAATCAGCCGAGTGGTTCTTGTGGGAGAACAACTCCATTGGGCTCACTAACTTCACACACCATCAGGCTTCTAAGCAGCTCTCAAGCAAACTCAGTTTTCACACTCTAGGCTTAATGCCCTTTGAGTGCATTATCTAGGAATGAACCTGGTAGAGCATCCGAAGCAACCCAGTACTCCACATGCGGGTTTCACATGCCACCAACTCCACATGCACAGACAACTTCAGCGACAAAGCTGTTTTCACATAGCCCTCAATGCAAAAGCTCTAGGCGCAAATATTGGTGTGAGAGCTAATTCAATCAAGGAAACACTGCATGTTGCTGAAGGGCATATTGAAGAAGAATCAGTCTAGTGTTTCTTGTGGTAGAACAACTCCATTTGGCTCACTAACTTCACACACCATCAGGCTTCCAAGCAGCTCTCAAGGAAACTCAGCTTTCACACTCTAGGCTTCATGCCCTTTGAGTGCCTAGGACTGAAATGAAGCTTGGTGAGCTTCCCACACAAACCAATGCTCCACATGCGGGTTTCACATGCCACCAACACCACATTCACAGACAACTTCAGCGCCAAAGCCTTTTTCAGATAGCCCTCAATACAAAGGCTCTAGGCGCAAATATTGGTGTGAGAGCTAATTCAATCAAGGAAACACTGCATGTTGGTGAAGCGCATATTGAAGAAGAATCAGCCGAGTGGTTCTTGTGGGAGAACAACTCCATTTGGCTCACTAACTTCACACACCATCAGGCTTCCAAGCAGCTCTCAAGGAAACTCCGTTTTCACACTCTAGGCTTAATGCCCTTTGAGTGCATTATCTAGGAAAAACCTGGTAGAGCATCCCACACAAACCAATGCTCCACATGTGGGTTTCACATGCCACCAACTCCACATTCACAGACAATTTCAGCGTCAAAGCCGTTTTCAGATAGCCCACAATGCAAAAGCTGTAGGCGCAAATATTGGTGTGAGAGCTAATTCAATCAAGGAAACACTGCATGTTGGTGAAGCGCATATTGAAGAAGAATCAGCCGAGTGGTTCTTGTGGGAGAACAACTCCATTGGGCTCATTAACTTTACACATGATCAGGCTTCCAAGCAGCTCTCAAGGAAATCAGTTTTCACACTCTAGGCTTAATGCCCTTTGAGTGCATTATCTAGGAATGAACCTGGTAGAGCATCCCACACAAACCAATGCTCCACATGCGGGTTTCACATGCCACCAACTCCACATTCACAGACAACTTCAGCACCAAAGCCGTTTTCAGATAGCCCTCAATACAAAGGCTCTAGGCGCAAATATTGGTGTGAGAGCTAATTCAATCAAGGAAACACTGCATGTTGGTGAAGCGCATATTGAAGAAGAATCAGCCGAGTGGTTCTTGTGGGAGAACAACTCCATTTGGCTCACTAACTTCACACACCATCAGGCTTCCAAGCAGCTCTCAAGGAAACTCCGTTTTCACACTCTAGGCTTAATGCCCTTTGAGTGCATTATCTAGGAATGAACCTGGTAGAGCATCCCACACAAACCAATGCTCCACATGCGGGATTCACATGCCACCAACTCCACATTCACAGACAACTTCCTAGTTAAAGCCGTTTTCAGATAGCCCTCAATACAAAGGCTCTAGGCGCAAATATTGGTGTGAGAGCTAATTCAATCAAGGAAACACTGCATGTGGGTGAAGCGCATATTGAAGAAGAATCAGCCGAGTGGTTCTTGTGGGAGAACAACTCCATTTGGCTCACTAACTTCACACACCATCAGGCTTCCAAGCAGCTCTCAAGGAAACTCAGCTTTCACACTCTAGGTTTAATGCTCTTTGAGTGCCTAGGACTGAAATGAAGCTTGGTGAACTTCCCACACAAACCAATGCTCCACATGCAGGTTTCACATGCCACCAACTCCACATTCACAGACCACTTCAACGCGAAAGCCGTTTTCAGGTATCCCTCAATAGAAGGGCTCTAAGCGCAAATATTGGTGTGAGAGCTAATTCAATCAAGGAAACACTGCATGTTGGTGAAGCACATATTGAAGAAGAATCAGCCGAGTGGTTCTTGTGGGAGAACAACTCCATTTGGCTCACTAACTTCACACGCCATCAGGCTTCCAAACAGCTCTCAAGGAAACTCAGCTTTCACACTCTAGGTTTAATGCCCTTTGAGTGCCTAGGACTGAAATGAAGCTTGGTGAGCTTCCCACACAAACCAATGCTCCACATGCGTATTTCACATGCCGCCAACTCCACATTCACAGACAACTTCCTAGCTAAAGCCGTTTTCAGATAGCCCTCAATACAAAGGCTCTAGGCGCAAATATTGGTGTGAGAGCTAATTCAATCAAGGAAACACTGCATGTTGGTGAAGCGCATATTGAAGAAGAATCAGACGAGTGGTTCTTGTGGGAGAACAACTCCATTTGGCTCACTAACTTCACACACCATCAGGCTTCCAAGCAGCTCTCAAGGAAACTCAGCTTTCACACTCTAGGCTTAATGCCCTTTGAGTGCATTATCTAGGAACGAACCTGGTAGAGCATCCCACACAAACCAATGCTCCACATGCGGGTTTCACACGCCACCAACTCCACATTCACAGACAACTTGCTAGCCAAAGCCGTTTTCAGATAGCCCTCAATACAAAGGTTCTAGGCGCAAATATTGGTGTGAGAGCTAATTCAATCAAGGAAACACTGCATGCTGGTGAAGCGCATATTGAAGAAGAATCAGCCGAGTGGTTCTTGTGGGAGAACAACTCCATTGGGCTCACTAACTTCACACACCATCAGGCTTCCAAGCAGCTCTCAAGGAAACTCAGTTTTCACACTCTAGGCTTAATGCCCTTTGAGTGCCTAGGACTGAAATGAAGCTTGGTGAGCTTCCCACACAAACCAATGCTCCACATGCGTATTTCACATGCCACCAACTCCACATTCACAGACAACTTCCAGCCAAAGCCGTTTTCAGATAGCCCTTAATGCAAAAGCTCTAGGCACAAGTATTTGTGAGAGAGCTAATTCAATCAAGGAAACAATGCATGTTGGTGAAGCGCATATTGAAGAAGAATCAGCCGAGTGGTTTTTGTGGGAGAACAACTCCATTGGCCTCCCTAACTTCACACACCATCAGGCTTCCAAGCAGCTCTCAAGGAAACTCAGTTTTCACACTCTAGGCTTAATGCCCTTTGAGTGCATTATCTAGGAATGAACCTGGTAGAGCATCCCACGCAAACCAATACTCCACATGCGGGTTTCACATGCCACCAACTCCACATTCACAGACAACTTCAGCGCCAAAGCCGTTTTCAGATAGCCCTCAATGCAAAAGCTGTAGGCGCAAATATTGGTGTGAGAACTAATTCAATCAAGGAAACACTGCATGTTGCTGAAGGGCATATTGAAGAAGAATCAGTCTAGTGTTTCTTGTGGGAGAACAACTCCATTTGGCTCACTAACTTCACACACCATCAGGCTTCCAAGCAGCTCTCAAGGAAACTCAGCTTTCACATTCTAGGTTTAATGCTCTTTGAGTGCCTAGGACTGAAATGAAGCTTGGTGAGCTTCCCACACAAACCAATGCTCCACATGCAGGTTTCACATGCCACCAACTCCACATTCACAGACCACTTCAACGCCAAAGCCGTTTTCAGATATCCCTCAATAGAAGGGCTCTAAGCGCAAATATTGGTGTGAGAGCTAATTCAATCAAGGAAACACTGCATGTTGGTGAAGCGCATATTGAAGAAGAATCAGCCGAGTGGTTCTTGTGGGAGAACAACTCCATTTGGCTCACTAACTTCACACACCATCAGGCTTCCAAACAGCTCTCAAGGAAACTCAGCTTTCACACTCTAGGTTTAATGCCCTTTGAGTGCCTAGGACTGAAATGAAGCTTGGTGAGCTTCCCACACAAACCAATGCTCCACATGCGTATTTCACATGCCGCCAACTCCACATTCACAGACAACTTCCTAGCTAAAGCCGTTTTCAGATAGCCCTCAATACAAAGGCTCTAGGCGCAAATATTGGTGTGAGAGCTAATTCAATGAAGGAAACACTGCATGTTGGTGAAGCGCATATTGAAGAAGAATCAGCCGAGTGGTTCTTGTGGGAGAACAACTCCATTTGGCTCACTAACTTCACACACCATCAGGCTTCCAAGCAGCTCTCAAGGAAACTCAGCTTTCACACTCTAAGCTTAATGCCCTTTGAGTGCCTATTACCGAAATGAAGTTTGGTGAGCTTCCCACACAAACCAATGCTCCACATGCGGGTTTCACATGCCACCAACTCCACATTCACAGACAACTTCCTAGTTAAAGCCGTTTTCAGATAGCCCTCAATACAAAGGCTCTAGGCGCAAATATTGGTGTGAGAGCTAATTCAATCAAGGAAACACTGCATGTGGGTGAAGCGCATATTGAAGAAGAATCAGCCGAGTGGTTCTTGTGGGAGAACAACTCCATTTGGCTCACTAACTTCACACACTATCAGGCTTCCAAGGAGCTCTCAAGGAAACTCAGCTTTCACACTCTAAGCTTAATGCCCTTTGAGTGCCTAGGACTGAAATGAAGCTTGGTGAGCTTCCCACACAAACCAATGCTCCACATGCGGGTTTCACATGCCACCAACTCCTCATTCACAGACAACTTCCTAGCTAAAGCCGTTTTCAGATAGCCCTCAGTACAAAGGCTCTAGGCACAAATATTGGTGTGAGAGCTAATTCAATCAAGGAAACACTGCATGTTGGTGAAGCGCATATTGAAGAAGAATCAGCCGAGTGGTTCTTGTGGGAGAACAACTCAATTTGGCTCACTAACTTCACACACCATCAGGCTTCCAAGCAGCTCTCAAGGAAACTCAGTTTTCACACTCTAGGTTTAATGCCCTTTGAGTGCCTAGGACTGAAATGAAGCTTGGTGAACTTCCCACACAAACCAATGCTCCACATGCGGGTTTCACATGCCACCAACTCCACATTCACAGACCACTTCAACGCCAAAGCCGTTTTCAGATAGCCCTCAATAGAAAGGCTCTAAGCGCAAATATTGGTGTGAGAGCTAATTCAATCAAGGAAACACTGCATGTTGGTGAAGCGCATATTGAAGAAGAATCAGCCGAGTGGTTCTTGTGGGAGAACAACTCCATTTGGCTCACTAACTTCACACACCATCAGACTTCCAAGCAGCTCTCAAGGAAACTCAGCTTTCACACTCTAGGTTTAATGCCCTTTGAGTGCCTAGGACTGAAATGAACCATGGTGAGCTTCCGACACAAACCAATGCTCCACATGCGTATTTCACATGCCACCAACTCCACATTCACAGACAACTTCCTAGCTAAACCCGTTTTCAGATAGCCCACAATACAAAGGCTCTAGGCGCAAATATTGGTGTGAGAGCTAATTCAATCAAGGAAACACTGCATGTTGGTGAAGCGCATATTGAAGAAGAATCAGACGAGTGGTTCTTGTGGGAGAACAACTCCATTTGGCTCACTAACTTCACACACCATCAGGCTTCCAAGCAGCTCTCAAGGAAACTCAGCTTTCACACTGTAGGCTTAATGCCCTTTGAGTGCCTAGGACTGAAATGAAGCTTGGTGAGCTTCCCACACAAACCAATGCTCCACATGCGGGTTTCACATGCCACCAACTCCACATTCACAACTTCAACGCCAAAGCCATTTCAGGTAGCCCTCAATACAAAGGCTCTAGGTGCAACTATTGGTGTGAGAGCTAATTCAATCAAGGAAACACTGCATGTTGGTGAAGCGCATATTGAGGAAGAATCAGCCGAGTGGTTCTTGTGGGCAACTCCATTTGGCTCACTAACTTCACACACCATCAGGCTTCCAAGCAGCTCTCAAGGAAACTCAATTTTCACACTCTAGGCTTAATGCCCTTTTAGTGCATTATCTAGGAATGAACCTGGTAGAGCATCCCACACAAACCAATGCTCCACATGTGGGTTTCACATGCCACCAACTCCACATTCACAGACAACTTCAGCGCCAAAGCCGTTTTCAGATAGCCCTCAATACAAAGGCTCTAGGCGCAAATATTGGTGTGAGAGCTAATTCAATCAAGGAAACACTGCATGTTGGTGAAGCGCATATTGAAGAAGAATCAGCCGAGTCGTTCTTGTGGGAGAACAACTCCATTTGGCTCACTAACGTCACACACCATCAGGCTTCCAAGCAGCTCTCAAGGAAACTCAGCTTTCACACTCTAGGCTTAATGCCCTTTGAGTCCATTATGTAGGAATGAACCTGGTAGAGCATCCCACACAAACCAATGCTCCACATGCGGGTTTCACATGCCACCAACTGCACATTCACAGACAACTTCAGCGCCAAAGCTGTTTTCAGATAGCCCTAAATACAAAGGCTCTAGGCGTAAATATTGGTATGAGAGTTAATACAATCAAGGAAACACTGCATGTAACCAATGCTCCACATGCGGGTTTCACATGCCAACAACTCCACATTCACAGACAACTTCAGCGCCAAAGCCGTTTTCAGATAGCCCTCAATACAAAGGCTCTAGGCTCAAATCTTGGTGTGAGAGCTAATTCAATCAAGGAAACACTGCATGTTGGTGAAGCGCATATTGAAGAAGAATCAGCCGAGTGGTTCTTTTGGGATTTCAACTCCTTTTGGCTCACTAACTTCACACACCATCAGGATTCCAAGCAGCTCTCAAGGAAACTCAGCTTTCACACTCTAGGCTTAATGCCCTTAGACTGCATTATCTAGGAATGAACCTGGTAGAGCATCCCACTCAAACAAATGCTCCACATGCGGGTTTCACATGCCACCAACTCCACATTCACAGACAACTTCCTAGCCAAAGCCGTTTTCAGATAGCCCTCAATGCAAAGGCTCTAGGCCCAAATATTGGTGTGAGAGCTAATTCAATCAAGGTAACACTGCAAGAAACCAATGCTCAACATGCGGGTTTCACATGCCACCAACTCCACATTCACAGACAATTTCCTAGCTAAAGCTGTTTTCAGATAGCCATCAATACAAAGGATCTAGGCACAAATATTGGTGTGAGAGCTAATTCAATCAAGGAAACACTGCATGTTGGTGAAGCGCATATTGAAGAAGAATCAGCCGAGTGGTTCTTGTGGGAGAACAACTCCATTTGGCTCACTAACGTCACACACCATCTGGCTTCCAAGCAGCTCTCAAGGAAACTCAGCTTTCACACTCTAGGCTTAATGCCCTTTGAGTGCATTATGTAGGAATGAACCTGGGAGAGCAACCCACACAAACCAATAATCCACATGCGGGTTTCACATGCCACCAACTCCTCATTCACAGACAACTTCCTAGCCAAAGCCGTTTTCAGATAGCCCTCAATACAAAGGCTCTAGGCGCAAATATTCGTGTGAGAGCTAATTCAATCAAGGAAACACTGCATGTTGGTGAAGCGCATATTGAAGAAGAATCAGCCGAGTGGTTCTTGTGGGAGTACAACTCCATTTGGCTCACTAACTTCACACACCATCAGGCTTCCAAGCAGCTCTCAAGGAAACTCAGCTTTCACACTCTAGGCTTAATGCCCTTTGAGTGCCTTATCTAGGAATGAACCTGGTAGAGCATCCCACACAAACCAATGCTCCACATGCGGGTTTCACATGCCACCAACTCCACATTCACAGACCACTACAGCGCCAAAGCCGTTTTCAGATAGCCCTCAATAGAAGGGCTGTAAGCTCAAATATTTGTGTGAGAGCTTATTCAATCAAGGAAACACTGCATGTTGGTGAAGCGCATATTGAAGAAGAATCAGCCGAGTGGTTCTTGTGGGAGAACAACTCCATTTGGCTCACTAAATTCTCACACAATCAGGCTTCCAAGCAGCTCTCAAGGAAACTCAGGTTTCACACTCTAGGCTTAATGCCCTTTGAGTGCCTAGGACTGAAATGAAGCTTGGTGAGCTTCCCACACAAACCAATATTCCACATGCGGGTTTCACATGCCACCAACTCCACATTCACAGACAACTTCAGTGCCAAAGCCGTTTTCAGATACCCCTTAATACAATGGCTCTAGGCGCAAATATTGGTGTGAGAGCTAATTCAATCAAGGAAACACTGCATGTTGGTGAAGCGCATATTGAAGAAGAATCAGCCGAGTGGTTCTTGTGGGAGAACAACTCCATTTGGCTCACTAACTTCACACACCATCAGGCTTCCAAGCAGCTCTCAAGCAAACTCAGCTTTCACACTCTAGGCTTAATGCCCTTTGAGTGCCTAGGACTGAAATGAAGCTTGGTGAGCTTCCCACACAAACCAATGCTCCACGTGCGGGTTTCACATGCCACCAACTCCACATTCACAGACAACTTCCTAGCCAAAGCCGTTTTCAGATAGCCCTCAATGCAAAGGCTTAAGGTGCATATATTGTTGTGAAAGCTGATTCAATCAAGGAAACACTGCATATAACCAATGCTCCACATGCGGGTTTCACATGCCACCAACTCCACATTCACAGACAATTTCCTAGCTAAAGCTGTTTTCAGATAGCCATCAATGCAAAGGATCTAGGCACAAATATTGGTGTGAGAGCTAATTCAATCAAGGAAACACTGCATGTTGGTGAAGCGCATATTGAAGAAGAATCAGCCGAGTGGTTCTTGTGGGAGAACAACTCCATTTGGCTCACTAACGTCACACACCATCAGGCTTCCAAGCAGCTCTCAAGGAAACTCAGCTTTCACACTCTAGGCTTAATGCCCTTTGAGTGCATTATGTAGGAATGAACCTGGGAGAGCACCCCACACAAACCAATAATCCACATGCGGGTTTCACATGCCACCAACTCCACATTCACAGACAATTTCAGCGCCAAAGCCATTTTCAGATAGCCCTCAATACAAAGGCTCTAGGCCCAAATATTGGTGTGAGAGCTAATTCAATCAAGGAAACACTGCATGTTGGTGAAGCGCATATGTAAGAAGAATCAGCCGAGTGGTTCTTGTGGGAGAACAACTCCATTTGGCTCACTAACTTCACACACCATCAGGCTTCCAAGCAGCTCTCAAGGAAACTCAGCTTTCACACTCTAGGCTTAATGCCCTTTGAGTGCATTATCTAGGAATGAACCTGGTACAGCATCCCACACAAACCAATGCTCCACATGCGGGTTTCACATGCCACCAACTCCACATTCACAGACCACTACAGCGCCAAAGCCGTTTTCAGATAGCCCTCAATAGAAGGGCTGTAAGCTCAAATATTTGTGTGAGAGCTTATTCAATCAAGGAAACACTGCATGTTGGTGAAACGCATATTGAAGAAGAATCAGCCGAGTGGTTCTTGTGGGAGAACAACTCCATTTGGCTCACTAAATTCTCACACAATCAGGCTTCCAAGCAGCTCTCAAGGAAACTCAGCTTTCACACTCTAGGCTTAATGCCCTTTGAGTGCCTAGGACTGAAATGAAGCTTGGTGAGCTTCCCACACAAACCAATGCTCCACATGCGGGTTTCACATGCCACCAACTCCACATTCACAGACAACTTCATCGCCAAAGCTTTTTTCAGATACCCCTCAATACAATGGCTGTAGGCGCAAATATTGGTGTGAGAGCTTATTCAATCAAGGAAACACTGCATGTTGGTGAAGCACATATTGAAGAAGAATCAGCCGAGTGGTTCTTTTGGGAGAACAACTCCATTTGGCTCACTAACTTCACACACCATCAGGCTTAGAAGCAGCTCTCAAGGAAACTCAGCTTTGACAATCTAGCCTTAATGCCATTTGAGTGCCTAGGACTGAAATGATGTTTGGTGAGCTTCCCACACAAACCAATGCTCCACATGCGGGTTTCACATGCCACCAACTCCACATTCACAGACAACTTCCTAGCCAAAGCCGTTTTTAGATAGCCCTCAATACAAAAGCTCTAGGCGCAAATATTGGTGTGAGAGCTAATTCAATCAAGGAAACACTGCATGTTGGTGAAGCGCATATTGAAGAAGAATCAGCCGAGTGGTTCTTGTGGGAGAACAACTCCATTTGGCTCACTAACTTCACGCACCATCAGGTTTCCAAGCAGCTCTCAAAGAAACTCAGCGTTCACACTCAAGGCTTAATGCCCTTTGAGTGCATTATCTTGGAATGAACCTGGGAGAGCACCCCACACAAACCAATGCTCCACATGCGGGTTTCACATGCCACCAACTGCACATTCACAGCAAATTCAGCCAAAGCCGTTTTCAGATAGCCTTCAATGCAAAGGCTCAAGGCGCATATATTGTTGTGAGAGCTGATTCAATCAAGGAAACACTGCATATAACCAATGCTCCACATGCGGGTTTCACATGCCACCAACTCGACATTCACAGACAACTTCAGCGCCAAATCCGTTTTCAGATAGCCCTCAATACAAAGGCTCTAGGCCCAAATATTGGTGTGAGAGCTGATTCAATCAAGGAAACACTGCATATAACCAATGCTCCACATGCGGGTTTCACATGCCACCAACTCCACATTCACAGACAACTTCAGCGCCAAAGCCGTTTTCAGATAGCCCTCAATACAAAGGCTCTAGGCCCAAATATTGGTGTGAGAGCTAATTCAATCAAGGTAACACTGCAAGAAACCAATGCTCAACATGCGGGTTTCACATGCCAACAACTCCACATTCACAGACAACTTCAGCGCCAAAGCCGTTTTCAGATAGCCCTCAAAACAAAGGCTGTAGGCGCAAATATTGGTGTGAGAGCTAATTCAATCAAGGAAACACTGCATGTTGGTGAAGCGCATATTGAAGAAGAATCAGCCGAGTGGTTCTTGTGGGAGAACAACTCCATTCAGCTCCCTAACTTCACACACCACCAGGGTTCCAAGCAGCTCTCAAGGAAACTCAGTTTTCGTACTCTATGCTTAAGGCCCTTTAGTGCCTAGGACTGAAATGAAGCTTGGTGAGCATCCCACACAAACCAATGCTCCACACGCAAGTTTCACATGCCACCAACTTCACGTTCACAGACAACTTCAGTGCCAAAGCCATTTTCAGATAGCCCTCAATACAAAGGCTGTAAGCGCAAATATTGGTGTGAGAGCTAATTCAATCAAGGAAACACTGCATGTTGGTGAAGCGCATATTGAAGAAGAATCAGCCGAGTGGTTCTTGTGGGAGAACAACTCCATTTGGCTCACTAACTTCACACACCATCAGGCTTCAAAGCAGCTCTCAAGGAAACTCAGCTTTCACACTCTAGGCTTAATGCCCTTTGAGTGCATTATGTAGGAATGAACCTGGTAGAGCATCCCACAAAACCAATGCTCCACATGCGGGTTTCACATGCTACAACCTCCACATTCACAGACAACTTCAGCGCCAAACCCTTATTCAGATAGCCCTCAATGCAAAGGCTCTAGGCGCAAATATTGGTGTGAGAGCTAATTCAATCAAGGAAACACTGCATGTTGGTGAAGCGCATTTTGAAGAAGAATCAGCCGAGTGGTTCTTGTGGGAGAACAACTCCATTTGGCTCACTAACTTCACACACCATCAGGCTTCCAAGCGACTCTCAAGGAAACTCAGTTTTCACACTCTAGGCTTAAAGCCCTTTGAGAGAATTATGTAATAATGAACCTGGTAGAACATCCCACACAAACCAATGCTCCACATGCGGGTTTCACATGCCAACAACTCCACATTCACAGACAACTTCCTAGCCAAAGCCGTTTTCAGATAGCCCTCAATACAAAGGCTCCAGGCGCATATATTGGTGTGAGAACTAATTCAATCAAGGAAACACTGCATGTAACCAATTGTCCACATGCGGGTTTCACATGCCACCAACTCCACATTCACAGACAACTTCAGCTCCAAAGCCGTATTCATATAGCCCTCAATACAAAGGCTCTAGGCGCAAATATTGGTGTGAGAGCTAATTCAATCAAGGAAACACTGCATGTTGGTGAAGCGCATATTGAAGAAGAATCAGCCGAGTGGTTCTTGTGGGAGAACAACTCCATTTGGCTCACTAACTTCACACACCATCAGGCTTCCAAGCAGCTCTCAAGGAAACTCAGCTTTCACACTCTAGGCTTAATGCCCTTTGAGTGCCTAGGACTGAAATGAAGCTTGGTGAGCTTCCCACACAAACAAATGCTCCACATGCGGGTTTCACATGCCACCAACTCCACATTCACAGACAACTTCCTAGCGAAAGCCGTTTTCAGATACCCCTCAGTACAATGGCTCCAGGCGCAAATATTGTTGTGAGAGCTAATTCAATCAAGGAAACACTGCATGTTGGTGAAGCGCATATTGAAGAAGAATCAGCCGAGTGGTTCTTGTGGGAGAACAACTCCATTTGGCTCACTAACTTCACACACCATCAGGCTTCCAAGCAGCTCTCAAGGAAACTCAGCTTTCACACTCTAGGCTTAATGCCCTTTGACTGCATTATCTAGGAATGAACCTGGTAGAGCATCCCACACAAACCAATGCTCCACCTGTGGGTTTCACATGCCACCAAGTCCACATTCACACACAACTTCAGCGCCAAAGCCGTTTTCAGATAGCCCTCAATGCAAAGGCTCTAGGCCAAATATTGGTGTGAGAGCTAATTCAATCAAGGAAACACTGCATGTTGGTGAAGCGCATATTGAAGAAGAATCAGCCGAGTGGTTCTTGTTGGAGAAGAACTCCATTTGGTTCACTAACTTCACACACCATCAGGCTTCCAAGCAGCTCTCAAGGAAACTCAGCTTTCAGACTCTAGGCTTAATGCCCTTTGAGTGCCTAGGACTGAAATGAAGCTTGGTGAGCTTCCGACACAAACCAATGCTCCACATGCGGGTTTCACATGCCACCAACTCCACATTCACAGACAACTTCCTAGCGAAAGCCGTTTTCAGATACCCCTCAATACAATGGGTCTAGGCGCAAATATTGGTGTGAGAGCTAATTCAATCAAGGAAACACTGCATGTTGGTGAAGCGCATATTGAAGAAGAATCAGCCGAGTGGTTCTTGTGGGAGAACAACTCCATTTGGCTCACTAAATTCTCACACAATCAGGCTTCCAAGCAGCTCTCAAGGAAACTCAGTTTTCACACTCTAGGCTTAATGCCCTTTGAGTGCCTAGGACTGAAATGAAGCTTGGTGAGCTTCCCACACAAACCAATGCTCCACATGCGGGTTTCACATGCCACCAACTCCACGTTTACAGACAACTTCAGTGCCAAAGCCGTTTTCAGATAGCCCCCTATACAAAGGCTCTTGGCGCAAATATTGGTGTGAGAGCTAATTCAATCAAGGAAACACTGCATGTTGGTGAAGCGCTATTGAAGAAGAATCAGCCGAGTGGTTCTTGTGGGAGAACAACTCCATTTGGCTCACTAACTTCACACACCATCAGGCTTCCAAGCAGCTCTCAAGGAAACTCAGCTTTCACACTCTAGGCTTAAAGCCCTTTGAATGCATTATCTAGGAATGAACCTGGTAGAGCATCACACACAAACCAATGCTCCACCTGCGGGTTTCACATGCAACCAACTCCACATTCACAGACAACTTCAGCGCCAAAGCCGTTTTCAGATAGCCCTCAATACAAAGCCTGTAGGCGCAAATATTGGTGTGAGAGCTAATTCAATCAAGGAAACACTGCATGTAACCAATGCTCCACATGCGGGTTTCACATGCCACCAACTCCACATTCACAGACAACTTCCTAGACAAAGCCCTTTTCAGATAGCCCTCAATACATAGGCTCTAGGCGCAAATATTGGTATGAGAGCTAATTCAATCAAGGAAACACTGCATGTTGGTGAAGCGCATATTGAAGAAGAATCAGCCGAGTGGTTCTTTTGGGATTTCAACTCCATTTGGCTCACTAACTTCACACACCATCAGGCTTCCAAGCAGCTCTCAAGGAAACTAAGCTTTCACACACTAGGCTTAATGCCCTTTGAGTGCCTAGGACTGAAATCAAGCTTGGTGAGCTTCCGACACAAACCAATGCTCCACATGCGGGTTTCACATGCCACCAAGTCCACATTCACAGACAACTTCAGCGTCAAAGCCGTTTTCAGATAGCCCTCATTACAAAGGCTCTAGGTGCAAATATTGGTGTGAGAGCTAATTCAATCAAGGAAACACTGCATGTTGGTGAAGCGCATATTGAAGAAGAATCAGCCGAGTGGTTCTTGTGGGAGAGGAATTCCATTTGGCTCACTAACTTCACACACCATCAGGCTTCCAAGCAGCTCTCAAGGAAACTCAGCTTTCACACTGTAGGCTTAATGCCATTTGATTGCCTAGGACTGAAATGAAGCTTGGGTAGCTTCCCACACAAACCAATGCTCCACGTGCGGATTTCACATGCCACCAACTCCACATTCACAGACAACTTCAGCGCCAAAGCCGTTTTCAGATAGCCCTCAATACAAAGGCTCTAGGCGCAAATATTGGTGTGAGAGCTAATTCAATCAAGGAAACACTGCATGTTGGTGAAGCGCATATTGAAGAAGAATCAGCTGAGTGGTTCTTGTGGGAGAGCAACTCCATTTGGCTCACTAACTTCACACACCATCAGGCTTCCAAGCAGCTCTCAAGGAAACTCAGCTTTCAGACTCTAGGCTTAACGCCCTTATACTGCATTATCTAGGAATGAACCTGGTAGAGCATCCCACTCAAACAAATGCTCCACATGCGGGTTTCACATGCCACCAACTCCACATTCACAGACCACTTCCTAGCCAAAGCCGTTTTCAGATAGCCCTCAATGCAAAGGCTCAAGGCGCATATATTGTTGTGAGAGCTGATTCAATCAAGGAAACACTGCATATAACCAATGCTCCACATGCGGGTTTCACATGCCACCAACTCCACATTCACAGACAACTTCAGCGCCAAATCCGTTTTCAGATAGCCCTCAATACAAAGGCTCTAGGCCCAAATATTGGTGTGAGAGCTAATTCAATCAAGGTAACACTGCAAGAAACCAATGCTCAACATGCGGGTTTCACATGCCAACAACTCCACATTCACAGACAACTTCAGCGCCAAAGCCGTTTTCAGATAGCCCTCAAAACAAAGGCTATAGGCGCAAATATTGGTGTGAGAGCTAATTCAATCAAGGAAACACTGCATGTTGGTGAAGCGCATATTGAAGAAGATTCAGCCGAGTGGTTCTTGTGGGAG
This sequence comes from Ochotona princeps, assembly GCF_030435755.1. Lineage (NCBI taxonomy): Eukaryota > Metazoa > Chordata > Mammalia > Lagomorpha > Ochotonidae > Ochotona > Ochotona princeps. The sequence goes on from NW_026698179.1 coordinate 261,119, forward strand.
AACAACTCCATTCGGCTCCCTAACTTCACACACCACCAGGGTTCCAAGCAGCTCTCAAGGAATCTCAGTTTTCGTACTCTATGCTTAAGGCCCTTTAGTGCCTAGGACTGAAATGAAGCTTGGTGAGCATCCCACACAAACCAATGCTCCACACGCAAGTTTCACATGCCACCAACTTCACGTTCACAGACAACTTCAGTGCCAAAGCCATTTTCAGATAGCCCTCAATACAAAGGCTGTAAGCGCAAATATTGGTGTGAGAGCTAATTCAATCAAGGAAACACTGCATGTTGGTGAAGCGCATATTGAAGAAGAATCAGCCGAGTGGTTCTTGTGGGAGAACAACTCCATTTGGCTCACTAACTTCACACACCATCAGGCTTCAAAGCAGCTCTCAAGGAAACTCAGCTTTCACACTCTAGGCTTAATGCCCTTTGAGTGCATTATGTAGGAATGAACCTGGTAGAGCATACCACAAAACCAATGCTCCACATGCGGGTTTCACATGCTACAACCTCCACATTCACAGACAACTTCAGCGCCAAACCCGTATTCAGATAGCCCTCAATGCAAAGGCTCTAGGCGCAAATATTGGTGTGAGAGCTAATTCAATCAAGGAAACACTGCATGTTGGTGAAGCGCATGTTGAAGAAGAATCAGCCGAGTGGTTCTTGTGGGAGAACAACTCCATTTGGCTCACTAACTTCACACACCATCAGGCTTCCAAGCAGCTCTCAAGGAAACTCAGTTTTCACACTCTAGGCTTAAAGCCCTTTGAAAGAATTATGTAATAATGAACCTGGTAGAGCATCCCACACAAACCAATGCTCCACATGCGGGTTTCACATGCCACCAACTCCACATTCACAGACAACTTCCTAGCCAAAGCCGTTTTCAGATAGCCCTCAATACAAAGGCTCCAGGCGCATATATTGGTGTGAGAACTAATTCAATCAAGGAAACACTGCATGTAACCAATTGTCCACATGCGGGTTTCACATGCCACCAACTCCACATTCACAGACAACTTCAGCTCCAAAGCCGTATTCAGATAGCCCTCAATACACAGGCTCTAGGCGCAAATATTGGTGTGAGAGCTAATTCAATCAAGGAAACACTGCATGTTGGTGAAGCGCATATTGAAGAAGAATCAGCCGAGTGGTTCTTGTGGGAGAACAACTCCATTTGGCTCACTAACTTCACACACCATCAGGCTTCCAAGCAGCTCTCAAGGAAACTCAGCTTTCACACTCTAGGCTTAATGCCCTTTGAGTGCCTAGGACTGAAATGAAGCTTGGTGAGCTTCCGACACAAACCAATGCTCCACATGCGGGTTTCACATGCCACCAACTCCACATTCACAGACAACTTCCTAGCGAAAGCCGTTTTCAGATACCCCTCAGTACAATGGCTCCAGGCGCAAATATTGTTGTGAGAGCTAATTCAATCAAGGAAACACTGCATGTTGGTGAAGCGCATATTGAAGAAGAATCAGCCGAGTGGTTCTTGTGGGAGAACAACTCCATTTGGCTCACTAACTTCACACACCATCAGGCTTCCAAGCAGCTCTCAAGGAAACTCAGCTTTCACACTCTAGGCTTAATGCCCTTTGACTGCATTATCTAGGAATGGACCTGGTAGAGCATCCCACACAAACCAATGCTCCACTTGTGTGTTTCACATGCCACCAACTCCACATTCACAGACAACTTCAGCGCCAAAGCCGTTTTCAGATAGCCCTCAATGCAAAGGCTCTAGGCCAAATATTGGTGTGAGAGCTAATTCAATCAAGGAAACACTGCATGTTGGTGAAGCGCATATTGAAGAAGAATCAGCAGAGTGGTTCTTGTGGGAGAACAACTCCATTTGGCTCACTAACTTCACACACCATCAGGCTTCCAAGCAGCTCTCAAGGAAACTCAGCTTTCAGACTCTAGGCTTAATGCCCTTTGAGTGCCTAGGACTGACATGAAGCTTGGTGAGCTTCCGACACAAACCAATGCTCCACATGCGGGTTTCACATGCCACCAACTCCACATTCACAGACAACTTCCTAGACAAAGCCCTTTTCAGATAGCCCTCAATACATAGGCTCTAGGCGCAAATATTGGTGTGAGAGCTAATTCAATCAAGGAAACACTGCATGTTGGTGAAGCGCATATTGAAGAAGAATCAGCCGAGTGGTTCTTGTGGGAGAACAACTCCATTTGGCTCACTAAATTCTCACACAATCAGGCTTCCAAGCAGCTCTCAAGGAAACTCAGCTTTCACACTCTAGGCTTAATGCCCTTTGAGTGCCTAGGACTGAAATGAAGCTTGGTGAGCTTCCCACACAAACCAATGCTCCACATGCGGGTTTCACATGCCACCAACTCCACGTTTACAGACAACTTCAGTGCCAAAGCCGTTTTCAGATAGCCCCCTATACAAAGGCTCTTGGCGCAAATATTGGTGTGAGAGCTAATTCAATCCAGGAAACACTGCATGTTGGTGAAGCGCATATTGAAGAAGAATCAGTCGAGTGGTTCTTGTGGGAGAACAACTCCATTTGGCTCACTAATTTCACACACCATCAGGCTTCCAAGCAGCTCTCAAGGAAACTCAGCTTTCAGACTCTAGGCTTAACGCCCTTAGACTGCATTATCTAGGAATGAACATGGTAGAGCATCCCACTCAAACAAATGCTCCACATGCGGGTTTCACATGCCACCAACTCCACATTCACATACAACTTCCTAGCCAAAGCCGTTTTCAGATAGCCCTCAATGCAAAGGCTCAAGGCGCATATATTGTTGTGAGAGCTGATTCAATCAAGGAAACACTGCATATAACCAATGCTCCACATGCGGGTTTCACATGCCACCAACTCCACATTCACAGACAATTTCCTAGCTAAAGCTGTTTTCAGATAGCCCTCAATACAAAGGCTCTAGGCGCAAATATTGGTGTGAGAGCTAATTCAATCAAGGTAACACTGCAAGAAACCAATGCTCAACATGCGGGTTTCACATGCCACCAACTCCACATTCACAGACAACTTCAGCGCCAAAGCCGTTTTCAGATAGCCCTCAAAACAAAGGCTGTAGGCGCAAATATTGGTGTGAGAGCTAATTCAATCAAGGAAACACTGCATGTTGGTGAAGCGCACATTGAAGAAGAATCAGCCGAGTGGTTCTTGTGGGAGAACAACTCCATTCGGCTCCCTAACTTCACACACCATCAGGCTTCCGAGCAGCTCTCAAGGAAACACAGCTTTCACACTCTTTAGGCTTAATGCCCTTTGAGTGCCTAGGACTGAAATGAAGCTTGGTGAGCTTCCCACACAAACCAATGCTCCATATGCAGGTTTCACATGCCACCAACTCCACATTCACAGACAACTTCAGCGCCAAAGCCGTTTTCAGATAGCCCTCAATGCAAAGGCTCTAGGCGCAAATATTGGTGTGAGAGCTAATTCAATCAAGGAAACACTGCATGTTGGTGAAGCGCATATTGAAGAAGAATCAGCCGAGTGGTTCTTGTGGGAGAACAACTCCATTTGGCTCACTAACTTCACACACCATCAGGCTTCCAAGCAGCTCTCAAGGAAACTCAGCTTTCACACTCTAGGCTTAATGCCCTTTGAGTGCCTAGGACTGAAATGAAGCTTGGTGAGCTTCCGACACAAACCAATGCTCCACATGCGGGTTTCACATGCCACCAACTCCACATTCACAGACAACTTCCTAGCGAAAGCCGTTTTCAGATAGCCCTCATAAAAAAGGCTCTAGGCGCAAATATTGGTGTGAGAGCTAATTCAATCAAGGAAACACTGCATGTTGGTAAAGCACATATTGAAGAAGAATCAGCTGAGTGGTTCTTGTGGGAGAAGAACTCCATTTGGCTCACTAACTTCACACACCATCAGGCTTCCAAGCAGCTCTCAAGGAAACTCAGCTTTCACACTCCAGGCTTAATGCACTTTGAGTCCTTGGACTGAAATGAAGCTTGGTGAGCATCCCACACAAACCAATGCTCCACTTGCGGGTTTCACATGCCACCAATTCAACATTCACAGACAACTTCCTAGCCAAAGCTGTTTTCAGATAGCCCTCAATACAAAGGCTTTAGGCGCAAATATTGGTGTGAGAGCTAATACAATCAAGGAAGCACTGGATGTAACCAATGCTCCACATGCGGGTTTCACATGCCACCAAATCCAGATTCACAGACAACTTCAGCGCCAAAGACGTTTTCAGATAGCCCTCATAAAAAAGGCTCTAGGCGCAAATATTGGTGTGAGAGCTAATTCAATCAAGGAAACACTGCATGTTGGTGAAGCGCATATTGAAGAAGAATCAGCCGAGTGGTTCTTGTGGGAGAACAACTCCATTTGGCTCACTAACTTCACACACCATCAGGCTTCCAAGCAGCTCTCAAGGAAACTCAGCTTTCACACTCTAGGCTTAATGCCCTTTGACTGCATTATCTAGGAATGAACCTGTTAGAGAATCCCAGACAAACCAATGCTCCACCTGTTGGTTTCACATGCCACCAACTCCACATTCACGGACAACTTCAGCGCCAAAGCCGTTTTCAGATAGCCCTCAATGCAAAGGCTCTAGGCGCAAATATTGGTGTGAGAGCTAATTCAATCAAGGAAACACTGCATGTTGGTGAAGCACATATTGAAGAAGAATCATCCGAGTGGTTCTTGTGGGAGAACAACTCCATTTGGCTCACTAACTTCACACACATCAGGCTTCCAAGCAGCTCTCAAGGAAACTCAGTTTTCACACTCTAGGCTTAATGCACTTTGAGTGCATTATCTAGGAATGAACCTGGTAGAGCATCCCACACAATCCAATGCTCCACATGCGGGTTTCACATGCCACCAACTCCACATTCACAGACAACTTCCTAGCCAAAGCCGTTTTCAGATAGCCCTCAATACAAAGGCTCTAGACGCAAATATTGGTGTGAGAGCTAATTCAATCAAGGAAACACTGCATGTTGGTGAAGCGCATATGTAAGAAGAATCAGCCGAGTGGTTCTTGTGGGAGAACAACTCCATTTGGCTCACTAACTTCACACACCATCAGGCTTCCAAGCAGCTCTCAAGGAAACTCAGTTTTCACACTCTAGGCTTAATGCCCTTTGAGTGCATTATCTAGGACTGAAATGAAGCGTAAGTGAGCATCCCACACAAACCAATGCTCCACATGCGGGATTCACATGCCACCAATTCCACATTCACAGACAACTTCAGCGCCAAAGCCATTTTCAGATAGCCCTCAATGCAAAGGCTCTAAGTGCAAATATTGGTGTGAGAGCTATTTCAATCAAGGAAACACTGCATGTTGGTGAAGCGCATATTGAAGAAGAATCAGCCGAGTGGTTCTTGTATGAGAACAACTCCATTTGGCTCACTAATTTCACACACCATCAGGCTTCCAAGCAGCTCTCAAGGAAACTCAGCTTTCACACTCTAGGCTTAATGCCCTTTGAGTGCATTATCTAGGAATGAACCTGGTAGAGCATCCCACACAAACCAATGCTCCACATGCGGGTGTCACATGCCACCAACTAAACATTCACAGACAACTTCACCGCCAAAGCCGTTTTCAGATAGCCCTCAATACAAAAGCTCTAGGCGCAAATATTGGTGTGAGAGCTATTTCAATCAAGGAAACACTGCATGTTGGTGAAGCGCATATTGAAGAAGAATCAGCCGAGTGGTTCTTGTATGAGAACAACTCCATTTGGCTCACTAATTTCACACACCATCAGGCTTCCAAGCAGCTCTCAAGGAAACTCAGCTTTCACACTCTAGGCTTAATGCCCTTTGACTGCATTATCTAGGAATGAACCTGGTAGAGCATCCCACACAAACCAATGCTCCACATGCGGGTGTCACATGCCACCAACTCCACATTCACAGACAACTTCAGCGCCAAAGCCGTTTTCAGATAGCCCTCAATACAAAGGCTCTAGGCGCAAATATTGGTATGAGAGCTAATACAATCAAGGAAACACTGCATGTAACCAATGCTCCACATGCAGGTTTCACATGCCAACAACTCCACATTCACAGACAACTTCAGCGCCAAAGCCGTTTTCAGATAGCCCTCAATACAAAGGCTCTAGGCGCAAATATTGGTGTGAGAGCTAATTCAATCAAGGAAACACTGCATGTTGGTGAAGCGCATATTGAAGAAGAATCAGCCGAGTGGTTCTTGTGGGAGAACAACTCCATTGGGCTCACTACCTTCACACACCATCAGGCTTCCAAGCAGCTCTCAAGGAAACTCAGCTTTCACACTCTAGGCTTAATGCCCTTTGAGTGCCTAGGACTGAAATCAAGCTTGGTGAGCTTCCGACACAAACCAATGCTCCACATGCGGGTTTCACATGCCACCAACTCCACATTCACAGACAACTTCCTAGCGAAAGCCGTTTTCAGATAGCCCTCATAAAAAAGGCTCTAGGCGCAAATATTGGTGTGAGAGCTAATTCAATCAAGGAAACACTGCATGTTGGTAAAGCACATATTGAAGAAGAATCAGCTGAGTAGTTCTTGTGGGAGAAGAACTCCATTTGGCTCACTAACTTCACACACCATCAGGCTTCCAAGCAGCTCTCAAGGAAACTCAGCTTTCACACTCCAGGCTTAATGCACTTTGAGTCCTTGGACTGAAATGAAGCTTGGTGAGAATCCCACACAAACCAATGCTCCACATGCGGGTTTCACATGCCACCAATTCAACATTCACAGACAAATTCAGGGCCAAAGCTGTTTTCAGATAGCCCTCAATACAAAGGCTTTAGGCGCAAATATTGGTGTGAGAGCTAATACAATCAAGGAAGCACTGCATGTAACCAATGCTCCACATGCAGGTTTCACATGCCACCAACTCCAGATTCACAGACAACTTCAGCGCCAAAGACGTTTTCAGATAGCCCTCAATGCAAAGGCTCTAGGCCAAATATTGGTGTGAGAGCTAATTCAATCAAGGAAACACTGCATGTTGGTGAAGCGCATATTGAAGAAGAATCAGCCGAGTGGTTCTTGTGGGAGAACAACTCCATTCGGCTCACTAACTTCACACACCATCAGGCTTCCAAGCAGCTCTCAAGGAAACTCAGCTTTCACACTCTAGGCTTAATGCCCTTTGACTGCATTATCTAGGAATGAACCTGTTAGAGAATCCCAGACAAACCAATGCTCCACCTGTGGGTTTCACATGCCACCAACTCAACATTCAAAGACAACTTCAGCGCCAAAGCCGTTTTCAGATAGCCCTCAATGCAAAGGCTCTAGGCGCAAACATTGGTGTGAGAGCTAATTCAATCAAGGAAACACTGCATGTTGGTGAAGCACATATTGAAGAAGAATCATCCGAGTGGTTCTTGTGGGAGAACAACTCCATTTGGCTCACTAACTTCACACACCATCAGGCTTCCAAGCAGCTCTCAAGGAAACTCAGTTTTCACAAACTAGGCTTAATGCCCTTTGAGTGCATTATCTAGGAATGAACCTGGTAGAGCATCCCACACAATCCAATGCTCCACATGCGGGTTTCACATGCCACCAACTCCACATTCACAGACAACTTCCTAGCCAAAGCCGTTTTCAGATAGCCCTCAATACAAAGGCTCTAGACGCAAATATTGGTGTGAGAGCTAATTGAATCAAGGAAACACTGCATGTTGGTGAAGCGCATATGTAAGAAGAATCAGCCGAGTGGTTCTTGTGGGAGAACAACTCCATTTGGCTCACTAACTTCACACACCATCAGGCTTCCAAGCAGCTCTCAAGGAAACTCAGCTTCCACACTCTAGGCTTAATGCCCTTTGAGTCCTTGGACTGAAATGAAGCTTAGTGAGCATCCCACACAAACCAATGCTCCACATGCGGGATTCACATGCCACCAATTCCACATTCACAGACAACTTCAGCGCCAAAGCCATTTTCAGATAGCCCTCAATACAAAGGCTCTAAGTGCAAATATTGGTGTGAGAGCTATTTCAATCAAGGAAACACTGCATGTTGGTGAAGCGCATATTGAAGAAGAATCAGCCGAGTGGTTCTTGTATGAGAACAACTCCATTTGGCTCACTAATTTCACACACCATCAGGCTTCCAAGCAGCTCTCAAGGAAACTCAGCTTTCACACTCTAGGCTTAATGCCCTTTGAGTGCATTATCTAGGAATGAACCTGGTAGAGCATCCCACACAAACCAATGCTCCACATGCGGGTGTCACATGCCACCAACTAAACATTCACAGACAACTTCACCGCCAAAGCCATTTTCAGATAGCCCTCAATACAAAAGCTCTAGGCGCAAATATTGGTGTGAGAGCTATTTCAATCAAGGAAACACTGCATGTTGGTGAAGCGCATATTGAAGAAGAATCAGCCGAGTGGTTCTTGTATGAGAACAACTCCATTTGGCTCACTAATTTCACACACCATCAGGCTTCCAAGCAGCTCTCAAGGAAACTCAGCTTTCACACTCTAGGCTTAATGCTCGTTGAGTGCATTATCTAGGAATGAACCTGGTAGAGCATCCCACACAAACCAATGCTCCACATGCGGGTGTCACATGCCACCAACTCCACATTCACAGACAACTTCAGAGCCAAAGCCGTTTTCAGATAGCCCTCAATACAAAGGCTCTAGGCACAAATATTGGTATGAGAGCTAATACAATCAAGGAAACACTGCATGTAACCAATGCTCCACATGCAGGTTTCACATGCAACAACTCCACATTCACAGACAACTTCAGCGCCAAAGCCGTTTTCAGATAGCCCTCAATACAAAGGCTCTAGGCGCAAATATTGGTGTGAGAGCTAATTCAATCAAGGAAACACTGCATGTTGGTGAAGCGCATATTGAAGAAGAATCAGCCGAGTGGTTCTTGTGGGAGAACAACTCCATTTGGCTCACTACCTTCACACACCATCAGGCTTCCAAGCAGCTCTCAAGGAAACTCATTTTTCACACTCTAGGCTTAATGCCCTTTGAGTGCCTAGGACTGAAATCAAGCTTGGTGAGCTTCCGACACAAACCAATGCTCCACATGCGGGTTTCACATGCCACCAACTCCACATTCACAGACAACTTCCTAGCGAAAGCCGTTTTCAGATAGCCCTCATAAAAAAGGCTCTAGGCGCAAATATTGGTGTGGGAGCTAATTCAATCAAGGAAACACTGCATGTTGGTAAAGCACATATTGAAGAAGAATCAGCTGAGTGGTTCTTGTGGGAGAAGAACTCCATTTGGCTCACTAACTTCACACACCATCAGGCTGCCAAGCAGCTCTCAAGGAAACTCAGCTTTCACACTCCAGGCTTAATGCACTTTGAGTCCTTGGACTGAAATGAAGCTTGGTGAGAATCCCACACAAACCAATGCTCCACATGCGGGTTTCACATGCCACCAATTCAACATTCACAGACAACTTCAGGGCCAAAGCTGTTTTCAGATAGCCCTCAATACAAAGGCTTTAGGCGCAAATATTGGTGTGAGAGCTAATACAATCAAGGAAGCACTGCATGTAACCAATGCTCCACATGCAGGTTTCACATGCCCCCAACTCCAGATTCACAGACAACTTCAGCGCCAAAGACGTTTTCAGATAGCCCTCAATGCAAAGGCTCTAGGCCAAATATTGGTGTGAGAGCTAATTCAATCAAGGAAACACTGCATGTTGGTGAAGCGCATATTGAAGAAGAATCAGCCGAGCGGTTCTTGTATGAGAACAACTCCATTCGGCTCACTAACTTCACACACCATCAGGCTTCCAAGCAGCTCTCAAGGAAACTCAGCTTTCACACTCTAGGCTTAATGCCCTTTGACTGCATTATCTAGGAATGAACCTGTTAGAGAATCCCAGACAAACCAATGCTCCACCTGTGGGTTTCACATGCCACCAACTCAACATTCAAAGACAACTTCAGCGCCAAAGCCGTTTTCAGATAGCCCTCAATGCAAAGGCTCTAGGCGCAAACATTGGTGTGAGAGCTAATTCAATCAAGGAAACACTGCATGTTGGTGAAGCACATATTGAAGAAGAATCACCCGAGTGGTTCTTGTGGGAGAACAACTCCATTTGGCTCACTAACTTCACACACCATCAGGCTTCCAAGCAGCTCTCAAGGAAACTCAGTTTTCACACTCTAGGCTTAATGCCCTTTGAGTGTATTATCTAGGAATGAACCTGGTAGAGCATCCCACACAATCAAATGCTCCACATGCGGGTTTCACATGCCACCAACTCCACATTCACAGACAACTTCCTAGCCAAAGCCGTTTTCAGATAGCCCTCAATACAAAGGCTCTAGACGCAAATATTGGTGTGAGAGCTAATTCAATCAAGGAAACACTGCATGTTGGTGAAGCGCATATGAAGGAAGAATCAGCCGAGTGGTTCTTGTGGGAGAACAACTACATTTGGCTCACTAACTTCACACACCATCAGGCTTCCAAGCAGCTCTCAAGGAAACTCAGCTTCCACACTCTAGGCTTAATGCCCTTTGAGTGCGTAGGACTGAAATGAAGCTTAGTGAGCATCCCACACAAACCAATGCTCCACATGCGGGATTCACATGCCACCAATTCCACATTCACAGACAACTTCAGCGCCAAAGCCATTTTCAGATAGCCCTCAATGCAAAGGCTCTAAGTGCAAATATTGGTGTGAGAGCTATTTCAATCAAGGAAACACTGCATGTTGGTGAAGCGCATATTGAAGAAGAATCAGCCGAGTGGTTCTTGTATGAGAACAACTCCATTTGGCTCACTAATTTCACACACCATCAGGCTTCCAAGCAGCTCTCAAGGAAACTCAGCTTTCACACTCTAGGCTTAATGCCCTTTGAGTGCATTATCTAGGAATGAACCTGGTAGAGCATCCCACACAAACCAATGCTCCACATGCGGGTGTCACATGCCACCAACTAAACATTCACAGACAACTTCACCGCCAAAGCCATTTTCAGATAGCCCTCAATACAAAAGCTCTAGGCGCAAATATTGGTGTGGGAGCTATTTCAATCAAGGAAACACTGCATGTTGGTGAAGCGCATATTGAAGAAGAATCAGCCGAGTGGTTCTTGTATGAGAACAACTCCATTTGGCTCACTAATTTCACACACCATCAGGCTTCCAAGCAGCTCTCAAGGAAACTCAGCTTTTACACTCTAGGCTTAATGCCCTTTGAGTGCATTATCTAGGAATGAACCTGGTAGAGCATCCCACACAAACCAATGCTCCACATGCGGGTGTCACATGCCACCAACTCCACATTCACAGACAACTTCAGCGCCAAAGCCGTTTTCAGATAGCCCTCAATACAAAGGCTCTAGGCGCAAATATTGGTATGAGAGCTAATACAATCAAGGAAACACTGCATGTAACCAATGCTCCACATGCAGGTTTCACATGCCAACAACTCCACATTCACAGACAACTTCAGCGCCAAAGCCGTTTTCAGATAGCCCTCAATACAAAGGCTCTAGGCGCAAATATTGGTGTGAGAGCTAATTCAATCAAGGAAACACTGCATGTTGGTGAAGCGCATATTGAAGAAGAATCAGCCGAGTGGTTCTTGTGGGAGAACAACTCCATTGGGCTCACTACCTTCACACACCATCAGGCTTCCAAGCAGCTCTCAAGGAAACTCAGCTTTCACACTCTAGGCTTAATGCCCTTTGAGTGCCTAGGACTGAAATCAAGCTTGGTGAGCTTCCGACACAAACCAATGCTCCACATGCGGGTTTCACATGCCACCAACTCCACATTCACAGACAACTTCCTAGCGAAAGCCGTTTTCAGATAGCCCTCATAAAAAAGGCTCTAGGCGCAAATATTGGTGTGAGAGCTAATTCAATCAAGGAAACACTGCATGTTGGTAAAGCACATATTGAAGAAGAATCAGCTGAGTGGTTCTTGTGGGAGAAGAACTCCATTTGGCTCACTAACTTCACACACCATCAGGCTTCCAAGCAGCTCTCAAGGAAACTCAGCTTTCACACTCCAGGCTTAATGCACTTTGAGTCCTTGGACTGAAATGAAGCTTGGTGAGAATCCCACACAAACCAATGCTCCACATGCGGGTTTCACATGCCACCAATTCAACATTCACAGACAAATTCAGGGCCAAAGCTGTTTTCAGATAGCCCTCAATACAAAGGCTTTAGGCGCAAATATTGGTGTGAGAGCTAATACAATCAAGGAAGCACTGCATGTAACCAATGCTCCACATGCAGGTTTCACATGCCACCAACTCCAGATTCACAGACAACTTCAGCGCCAAAGACGTTTTCAGATAGCCCTCAATGCAAAGGCTCTAGGCCAAATATTGGTGTGAGAGCTAATTCAATCAAGGAAACACTGCATGTTGGTGAAGCGCATATTGAAGAAGAATCAGCCGAGTGGTTCTTGTGGGAGAACAACTCCATTCGGCTCACTAACTTCACACACCATCAGGCTTCCAAGCAGCTCTCAAGGAAACTCAGCTTTCACACTCTAGGCTTAATGCCCTTTGACTGCATTATCTAGGAATGAACCTGTTAGAGAATCCCAGACAAACCAATGCTCCACCTGTGGGTTTCACATGCCACCAACTCAACATTCAAAGACAACTTCAGCGCCAAAGCCGTTTTCAGATAGCCCTCAATGCAAAGGCTCTAGGCGCAAACATTGGTGTGAGAGCTAATTCAATCAAGGAAACACTGCATGTTGGTGAAGCACATATTGAAGAAGAATCATCCGAGTGGTTCTTGTGGGAGAACAACTCCATTTGGCTCACTAACTTCACACACCATCAGGCTTCCAAGCAGCTCTCAAGGAAACTCAGTTTTCACAAACTAGGCTTAATGCCCTTTGAGTGCATTATCTAGGAATGAACCTGGTAGAGCATCCCACACAATCCAATGCTCCACATGCGGGTTTCACATGCCACCAACTCCACATTCACAGACAACTTCCTAGCCAAAGCCGTTTTCAGATAGCCCTCAATACAAAGGCTCTAGACGCAAATATTGGTGTGAGAGCTAATTGAATCAAGGAAACACTGCATGTTGGTGAAGCGCATATGTAAGAAGAATCAGCCGAGTGGTTCTTGTGGAGAACAACTCCATTTGGCTCACTAACTTCACACACCATCAGGCTTCCAAGCAGCTCTCAAGGAAACTCAGCTTCCACACTCTAGGCTTAATGCCCTTTGAGTCCTTGCACTGAAATGAAGCTTAGTGAGCATCCCACACAAACCAATGCTCCACATGCGGGTGTCACATGCCACCAACTAAACATTCACAGACAACTTCACCGCCAAAGCCATTTTCAGATAGCCCTCAATACAAAAGCTCTAGGCGCAAATATTGGTGTGAGAGCTATTTCAATCAAGGAAACACTGCATGTTGGTGAAGCGCATATTGAAGAAGAATCAGCCGAGTGGTTCTTGTATGAGAACAACTCCATTTGGCTCACTAATTTCACACACCATCAGGCTTCCAAGCAGCTCTCAAGGAAACTCAGTTTTCACACTCTAGGCTTAATGCCCTTTGAGTGTATTATCTAGGAATGAACCTGGTAGAGCATCCCACACAATCAAATGCTCCACATGCGGGTTTCACATGCCACCAACTCCACATTCACAGACAACTTCCTAGCCAAAGCCGTTTTCAGATAGCCCTCAATACAAAGGCTCTAGACGCAAATATTGGTGTGAGAGCTAATTCAATCAAGGAAACACTGCATGTTGGTGAAGCGCATATGAAGGAAGAATCAGCCGAGTGGTTCTTGTGGGAGAACAACTCCATTTGGCTCACTAACTTCACACACCATCAGGCTTCCAAGCAGCTCTCAAGGAAACTCAGCTTCCACACTCTAGGCTTAATGCCCTTTGAGTGCGTAGGACTGAAATGAAGCTTAGTGAGCATCCCACACAAACCAATGCTCCACATGCGGGATTCACATGCCACCAATTCCACATTCACAGACAACTTCAGCGCCAAAGCCATTTTCAGATAGCCCTCAATGCAAAGGCTCTAAGTGCAAATATTGGTGTGAGAGCTATTTCAATCAAGGAAACACTGCATGTTGGTGAAGCGCATATTGAAGAAGAATCAGCCGAGTGGTTCTTGTATGAGAACAACTCCATTTGGCTCACTAATTTCACACACCATCAGGCTTCCAAGCAGCTCTCAAGGAAACTCAGCTTTCACACTCTAGGCTTAATGCCCTTTGAGTGCATTATCTAGGAATGAACCTGGTAGAGCATCCCACACAAACCAATGCTCCACATGCGGGTGTCACATGCCACCAACTAAACATTCACAGACAACTTCACCGCCAAAGCCATTTTCAGATAGCCCTCAATA